>NC_056733.1:669628224-669660724 GCF_019279795.1 Protopterus annectens
ATCCAAATTTAGCCTTCCTAGAGGGCACCTGGGGGCAAGAAACAGAGGAAAATGGCATCTGCTGATGCCTTTATACCCCAGAAGCTCTGACGTCGGAATGTGCAACATCAGCAGAGGCCAGACCCAGACTTTGGAATCCGGCCGACCGAAGGGCTGCCTGAGGCAGGACAAACCCATATGTTATGACTGCAGATGCATACCTATCGGACATCTACATTTACGGTAGGTACAAAACTGTACTTTCTTTGACATCTAAGTGTTATACTGTGGTTTACTGGCATTGCCTAGCAACAGATTGCTTCAAGGCGCAGCTGCTTGGTGACATGAAATGGCATGATATGACTTCTCTCATGCTTCATTGGCCAGGGGCCTCTCCTAGAGTTCTTGTTTTGAAGTGTTGACCTGGTTCTATCCCTGTAATAATGGTGTATGGTGTTGGGTACCTGTTTCTTTGGAGGAACCTTCAATCTGGTTTGCATGGATTCCTCCCCCCTCTCTGCACCAGCTGGATATTTTTATTTTCTGTCTGCCTTCCTTTTTAGAAGAGGGAAGGGAAGAAGACCAAGGTATATTCTTGGAGGAGGTCTCTGTGTAGAGTGGTGGGGCAAACTTAGTTTCTAGTCTTAAATATTACTTTGGTAGTGCACAGGAACACTATTACTGAACCGGACTGAGGTTTTCCCTGGGTTTACTACACTGAGAGGCTTGACTAGATTATGCGAGGCTCATTGGTTTTATTGAGGCTTCAGACTCTGGTTGCTAGTGCAACTTTAGCTTCTTATTGAGGCAGTAACTTAATTTATGTGGGATAGGGGGAAGCAGGTTTATTTTGTCTATGCAGATTGTCACTTTGAACGGCACATATAGATTGCTATTACAGAAATTCTTGAGCTCCTTTACTAGTAGGAATGTCTACCCTTTCCTGCACCGACAGTATGCCTGCTGTATTATCGTTAACATGCATTCAATTGCACTTTACCTTATTACCAGTGTAGTAAACATTCAGTTTTGCTAACATTTTCACTGACCTGTTTAAACTCTTTGCTAGCTCCACTTTGTATATAAAAAGAATAGTCATTTCTCCTGCAACCTCCTTTAAATGTTTTCAACATGTTTTGGTCTGTACTAAGCTTAGAGGCAGCATATTGATGTATGTTCATGCTCCCATGTGTATCCTACTGCCTTGGTGACAAAACACCATTGTTGCATCTTATGATTCTAGTGAAACTTTAGTGCTGCAAACTTCTCTGTTAAGCAAGCATCGACTTTTAATCTACTTGTCTATTACAAAGTTATGGTTTATATGTTATACCATGACCCCCCCCCCCCAAAAAACATGCACGCTGATTGGCCAGCGTGCACATTGTAAATAGTTAAACTAATGGAAAAAGGTCCGGTCGCCCGGACTTTTTTCCATTAGTATAACTACTTTTAAAACACTGTCTTGCTTTGCTAAAGCCATTTAACATAGCGAGACAGGTTTTTAAAAAAAAAAAAAAAAGCAACTGAGAAAGCAAGATCTCCGTTGCTTTTTTTTTACTGTTTTCGCTATGTTAAATGGGTTTAACATAGCGAGACAGTTTTAAAATAAGCAACGGACATCTCAGTTGCTTATTTTAAAACTGTCTCGCTATGTTAAACCCATTTAACATAGCGAAAACAGTAAAAAAAAAAAAAAAAAAAAAACTGAGATCTTGCTTTCTCCGTTGCTTTTGCCCACAGCTCTGATGTACTGCGCAGGCGCGCAGTACATCAGAACTGCCGCGGATGCCAGACATCTGCGGAAGGGCAGTAAACTGGCATTATACTATGCCATTATTTAAGAAAAGTATTAGTTTCTTTTCTTAAATAATGTCATGGTATAATAGCAATAACCCCCTTCTTGGTGTGGGTAATGCTGTATTTACCCACGGTTGGCTTTGTTTGGTGCCTCGGGCCGCCTCGGGACCAAACCACGCCAACCGTGGGTAAATCCAGCATTACCCACACCCAGGCGTGGGTTATTGCTATACTGTTCTAATTTAAATTATTGGTAGGTATGCTTGTGTATAAGGCACTTGTGTGATGAAGTCATACTTTAAAGGCAGAAGGGCCGGGGTGCTAGAGGAGTTTTACAACTATTTTTTTAGTAGTATTTTGAGGAAACTGGTTCCATCTTTTTTTGTGGTTCCTACTATTTTAAAGGAATTGTCTGAGGAAAAATTTCCTTGTAGGGGTAGTAGGCTGTCCCTGGCAACTCTCCCAGTATATATTCCTCAAAGAAACCTAAATTATAGGGCAATTTGTGTTTCTTTTCTATGTCTGATGCATCTCTGGCAAGTTTTGTGGTCCAAACCTGGGGGCTGTCTTCAGTTTTAGTGCAGGTATTGCTGGAGAACTGTCAGTTGAGGATTCTGATGGGCGACTAGTCAATCTATCACTTGGAACTCGTATGTCAGATGGTGTCTGAAGTTAATCCTAGACAAAGGTTTTTCCTTTGCTGAAACTGTTGCTAGAACCTTTCTTTTTTGCTGGGGAGCAAATGGATTACTTCCTGAATTTGATAGATTTTATTCGAAGATAAGGTTCTTAGTTCTGCACGTATTCCTTTCATTTTTGCCATATCTAGACCTTTTTTTCCCCTCTTGTTTAAGCTCCTTGTAAGGCTCTTGACTCCGGTTGCAGTTCTGTAGAAAGCTGATGACTGGTAGTAGGGCCTCTCTCCAGATTGTGACTGTCCTGTATTCTTAGCAGTTGGCTGACCCTGTTGCAGTAACTCCAGCAGCAAAAGCTCCTCTAACACTGTTCTGATAAGGGGCAAGTGATTAGCCAAGCAAGTCAAGAGTTTGCTTGTACTAAATTGGCCTTTAGGATATTTAATTGGGACTATATGTGGAAGCTGATAAAATTGTGCTTGGAATTTGCAACTTTGTCTGGCAACAAAATATTTCAGTCTGATTCATAATATAACCTGCCTTCCGGAGACCAGCTATGAAAAGTGTTGTGCTTGACATGGTCTAGAGCTTCTGCATGATCTGTTTGGGTTCTTGATTAGAAGCTACCCAGATCTCTAAACAGTGGGAAGACTGAGGCAAATTGCATGGCATTTCTAGAAATTTTGCAGGTACCAAAGTTCTACTTTAACAATACTTCCCAGTGTTTTAGAGGGTAGAGCAAATAGAAATCCTGGCATGAGTAGGCACCCAAAAAAGTCCGTTAAACCAAATAAAGTTCCTTTCTAAAAGGAATCCTGCACCACTTAAAGAATGTTGGGAATCTGATCAGTTTCCCTACCTCTTCACACTGACGTTCAAGCCCTTTAACTTGGTTCAGATAATTTAATTTGGGTGATGTTTGGGAAGGATTCACTTGGCAGTGGGTGGACCCACCCATCCAACCAGACAAACCTTTATCCACCAGTGCTGCAACTTGTATCTGAAGCAGGAGTTATAGGACCAGTACCAACAAATCGCATGGGTAAAGGTTTTTATTCCAGGATATTTTTTAGTACCAGAGGAAGAGCTTACTGGAGATTTGTGTTCTCACCTTTTATACAAAATGTTAAAATGAAGTTGCTGACCCTATAATTGGTGCTTGCACTGCTTTCCAGACCATTGTCTTCTGGGTGACACTGGATCTCAAAGATGCTTTCCATCACATACCCATTTTTCATAGTTTCAAGAAATCCCAGAGTTATATCTGGTTCACATTCAGATGTCCTTGCATATCACTGTTGCAGTGTTCTTCACCTAGGGGTCTCCTGAACAGAAGGCAGAACAGAAATGGATTCTGCAAATGCCGGCAGATAAACCCCCAGGGTTAAATAGTGCAGCTTCTTTGAAGCCCTTCTTGAAATCAAGACCGTTGAAACATTGAAGCAATTTTTATACTTGTGTTTTTTAATGTGTTTTTTAATATTTATATTTCTGCTCTTAATAAATTGGTAATGACATCGTAGAGTAACAGCTCTTTGGATATGTTTTGATTTAAATCTATTGTCTTGATGTATATGAACAAGTCTGAAGAAGCGATTAGTTGAATCGCGAAAGCGATTACTCCTGTATTTTTCATTAAAGCTTTATCTTTTTGGAACTTTGAATTTGGAACTTATTCAGCCGTGGTCAGTTTATTTTATTTTTGCTACTGCTTTGAGGTGTAAACCAAGCATTTATCCAGTCTTTGGACCTTTCTTCTATGTTTTCAAAGTGGCTTTTGACTGGAACATGGCTGAAGGTGGCTATGAACGACTTACTGTACTTTTATGCGTGGAATTCAATCCTCATGCAGAATCCATTTTTTTGTAACCAATGACAAAGAATGGACTTATGACACCCATAAGAAATTTATAGATCTCTACAGGGATCTAGAGAATAATGTATAACTTCGAGACTACAGTGGCAGAGGTTTTATCTTGAGGCATAGCTGAAGTATAAAATAGTACCTAGAGGCTTAAGGGTACTAAACATGCCTACTTATGGAGAAACATATCCAGACCTTCTACAAAAATGGCAGAATCTCTATCTTCAGTTGAGCTATGACTATATGCATCTGTTAATTGAGCACTTAAAACCACAGGAGAAAATCCTGGCAGATGATGGAGAAATTAGTGTCAACTTGTAAATTTCTATACTGAGGTTTTAGGCAGCAAACTAGATTTTGTTTGATAATATACAGGGCTGTGATAAGACTACAGAATACAAAAATGAGGAAACTACAACGTGACCTCAATGACTTTCAGTGTAAAGAAGTCTCTTCATGGCCCAGGAACGCAGCATTTAATACTGACTTCCCTAGAAAGTAATACTAATTTATCCACTGTCTCTAACTCATCTAATCAAGGTGACACTACTTAACTAGGGATCTTGGAAGTACTGCTGACGTCAACGTCAGAATAGAACACACAGCCTGCTATTTTTGAAAATGGCGCCAGTGTGAAGTTTGTACACCGGCTTCATCTAAAACGAATGCAGGCATTGGGTATAGGAATGAGGCTGTGTCCACCTCTGTTTTAGCCTAAAGACACTACAGTTCTACCTTTTGTCTTGAAAGCACTACTGATTTTAAGGGAGAGATCAAACAGCAGGAATCTGAAAGGCAGGATATGGTAGCAGAAGTAACGAGCAACATATTCAAATGCGATGATTACATGGAGCAAGAATCCCAAGACCTGGTAATAAATTTATCCAGTTTTCAACTAACTGCAGCACAGGTATCCCTTTTGAGTAAAGGTTTAAGTTTTATTCCAGCACAGAAAACATCATTGATGTATTGAAAGAACCTAAACTGTTTTCTCGTTCATTAACTTTAAAAACAATATTTAAGGGTACTGGAAATGGTCAAATGTGTTTAAACATACTAGTGTATGTGTACCAAAACCACATTGGTTATAGAAACTTTTGCTAGTGTGTGTGAAAATGAGATTAGAGAGATGTATGCTCAGGATAATTCGCCTGTATTCCATAATTTAACCAAAATGGAAACTAGCATTAATACAACTATAAGGGTATCCCCTAGCATAGAGAAGGCCAGCAGATAAAGGGGGTAGTATAGTGGTGATGGATAAATCGTTTTATATCCAACAAATGATGGAGCTATTGAATGATGAAGAGACTTACTTGGCCATTAATGAAAGGCAAGTAAAGGGCATTATTGATCTCTTTATTTTTGATCTTTTTGTAACAAAGCAAATCTCTGAAGAGCTTCCTAATTTCAGTTAGAGTACCCTACTATACCCATTATCTGTGGATTACCGAAGGTACATAAGAACATAACCCACCCATGAGACCCATAGTCTCAAGTAAAGGATGGGTTACAGAAGCTGTTTCTATTTGTTAAAAAGTGCTTACATCCTATTTTGGCTTTGTGATACTGTACTTGGGGACACACACGCATTTTTTAACTTATTATACAGCAGGGTATCAGTCTTAAAAAATGAATGTTTGTGACCATGGGTATTACTAAATTTACAGTAATACCAAACAACTTGGGGTATTGAGCGAATACGTGATATACTGAATGACAAGCATATAATAATGCTAAAATTAATTTGATCTGTGAATTACTTCCAATTATATTGGATAACAATGTCTTTACATTTAATGAGAAATTTTATTTGCAGAAGGCTGGCGTAGCTATGGGTATAGCATGTGCAAATGTCTAGGCCAGCCTAGCATGGGAGGAATGAATTTTTGCTACAAAATGTTTGGAGAAAATTTTATGATGTACACGTTTTTGTAAATTTTTTATTGGGGGGGGGGGGGGGCCCACAACTGATGAACTGCAATGTTTATTTACATAGTAACAGAATTTCTTAGATTTACTTATCAATGTTCACATTAATCTATTGAATTCCTAGATGTTTCTGTTAAGTCATTTTAAAGAGATTGCCACCAGTATGTACAGGATGCCCAGTCGTAGAAATAGCATCCTACATAAAGCAAGTATGCATCCTGGACATGTTCATAGAAATGTCGTAAAGGGGCAATTTGAGCCAGTCGCCTGCATAATACTAATGAAGGCCTAAATAATTCAGTATCATTGCTGAAAAAATAATTTAAGGATAGAGGTTATAGTAACAGACATAGTAGTATTAAGAAAACAGAATGAGAAACGAGGCAATAGTAGTATTAAGAATACAGAATGAGAAACAAGGCAGTAGAGGTAAACCATTCTTAGAAGTCACCGGAGAAGAAAATATCATTGGTAATGTGAAAATCAGGTTTCCAGTAACTTATTCTAGTGATATCAGCAGATTCTGTGGGATATTTGAAAAGAACTGGAATATTCTGCACTCTGTGCCAGAGTTGCACAATGTTCTAGAGGATAAACCTATTTTTCTTTTATCAATAAGACCTCTTTAAAAAGACAGCTCCGTTATAAATCAAGCACCTCAAAACAGCCTATATCATCACAAAGAATTGGAACATTTCCCTGTAGAAACTGCATGGCCTGTAATTGTGTATAATCTGTTTTCCAGCACCCTACCTTAACTTTCACCATTGAGATTAATTTCTATGCAGATTGTAAAACACATGATTTAGTTTATTGTAGCTTATGCACTAAATGCTTTGCATTTTATATAGGCAGAACCAATAGGTGCCTTGAACGTGTGCTTGAGCACCTGAGGGATATAGCCAATAAGACATTAGTGCTCTGGCCAAACATGTACAAGCAGAGAATTCACAGCATGTTAACTTTATGGTGATAGAAATTAACAAAAATAATATAATAGAGGAGGGGATATTAAGAATTAAGTGGAAGAGGCAGAACAGAAATGGATTCTGCAATTACAGGCAGATAAGCCCTTGGGGTTAAATAGTACAGCTTCTTTGAAGCCCTTCTTGAAATCAAGAACATTGAAACATTTGAATGTAGCAGTTTTTATACTTCTGTTTTAACATGTGTGTAACAACTTTTTTAATATATTTATATTTCTGCTCGTAATGAATTGGTAATGACACCATAGTAACCAATCTTGATTGGATATGTTTTGATTTAAATCTATTGTCTTGATGTATGCGAGTCTGAAGAAGCGATTAGTTGAATCGCGAACGCGCTTACTCCTGTATTTTTCATTAGCTTTTTTTTTGGAACTTTGAATTTGGAACTTATTCAGCCGTGGTCAGTTTTTTATTTTTATTTTTGCAGTATACCAAAGCCTTCAGCACTTACAGGCACCATATGTCACGCATTTATTCCCCATACAAGATGTAGGGCATAAGAGCTGGTGTGCCAATAGTCCAAACACCATTATCATTGGTCTGAACGCCTTTATGCTGTACTGGTTACTGAGCTAAGTGCATTACCCTAACTGTAGATGTCCAGATCATTACTGCAATAGCTGCTGACTTCCTCCATCCCCTTGTTGTTTGGTGTTTTTATGCCAGTGTGTGAACACTGTTCCTGGCATTGTCCTTTCAGGGCTCCGCTTCCCTCTCTGTGCTGGCAGGAAAGCTCTGAAGGACTTTGCACCAAAACTGATCTTGGTTAGCATAGCTTGAGCTACTTGAAAGTTTGGGCTTGTGAAAGGTACCCTGACGCTTTGGAAGATCTGATTTATCCTTGGCAGGATACAACTAGTATAGACTGATCACTGTTGCAGTAGCCTTGGCTAACATCTTCTTTTCTGGTAAGTTCAAATTTACACACCTGTACTGTTACAGGATGAGTACTCCAGGCAGGAACAGTTTTTCTCAGTATTGCTCCAGTCCCAAGAAGTCTTTCAGTGCAACTGACTTTCTCCAGGCTTTCCTTGACCCAGTCTTGTTCCGTCTTCCAGGTCATTGCTGTTGCACCACATGGTAAAGGCAGGCTAGTTCCAAGCAAAATTGAGGCCTTTTCTGTAATCTCAAACCAAATTGATCTGATCTAACCACTCTTTAGGGTGAATAATTTTGGGTCCCTTATCTGCTGAGGTTTTCCTTGGTGCCAGTGTTAATGGAGCCTTGTGCACCCAGACCCTCCTTTTGAGGTAAACAGTGGAAGCTACATGGGATCTCTTGGTGCTGAGCTAGTCATTTGCATCTGTTGTGGTTCTTGATGGGCTTCCTGTCCCAGGAATATGTGCAGGAGTGCTGTAGCTGTTATGGACGTTTGACTTTGGCATTTGAGCCCTTAGTTGCGTATGTACTTTTTTTTTTTTTTTTTGTAGGTGCGTGGGAGACAACTTGGCTTCCCTTTAAAAATTACAAAAGTGCCTGTTGTCTATAACTTACAGGAAATGAGTTTCCTCCTCCAGGTAACTCGACTTGTGTGGAGATTTTAGCATCTCTTAAAAGTTTTGATCATCCAACACCTTGCCATGTCTAGAAATGAAGTATTTATCTCTCCTTCACACCACCTATGGCATCCTGGCAAATGGTGGCTTTGGTCATCCTGAGAAACTTTAAAGTACCTAGATGGAGGTGTGCTAGTTATCAAAAGGATAGGGTCTTCTACCCACAAAGGACAGGATATCCTAGTGAAGTCACCAGTGGTGGTGGACTCTGCCACTATTACAATGAAAAGGGGACATGCTGTACTGAGCATGGAGTGCTGATTTGTAGAAGTCCAAAACCTTGGATTTTTTCTAGTAGTGCATGTTCACATCCTCAGATGTTAGTGTTTCACTGTTGCAGTCCTCTGTTTAGGCCTGAAAAAAGAAGGCAGCAGACTCCATTTACTCGTCTTTCTTGCTGCGGTACCCGAAGCGGAAGCTTTTTGCTTGAGTACCAGTCAGCCAAGTACCTTTTTTGTATTCCAGCTGCTTAGCTGAGCTCGGATAAGTACCCCGTTGGGGACCTTTTCTTTTTTTTCTTTTCTTTTTTTTTTTTTTGTCTTTCTTTTTTTTTTTTTTCTTTAACAAATGTCCGGGAAGGTAACAGTCTTGCCTGTGGAAAACAGATTCTGCACGGACTTTCACTCCTGTTGTATTACTTGTTTGGGCCTTGAGCACTATGTCCCCAGTTGAGTTCTCTGTGCTTCTTTCAACCTGCGTATTATACGCCGTAGAGCTAGGATCTTGTTCAAGCTTTTTGGAGTTTGGCCTAAATTTCAGTATGGTGTCTTCTGGTCTCTATTTCAGATGTTCCTAAGAAGCGCAAGGATAAGGACAGTGACAGGGGGTCAAATTGGCCAAGGACATCCCTGTTAAGTTGGTAGTCAGCCCTGCAGTAGTCGGACGCTTTCTTTGCCCTTGCAGTCTGTGGATGTTCAGCAGGCGTCTGTGGAGACCTTTTCTCAGTCCTCCCATTCTGCAGGCTTCCACTTCATCTTATGACCCTCTGCCAGTCGCCGCCTCTGGTTCCAGAGCCGCTAAGCAGGTGCCTGCTTCTGAGGCCTCTCCTCCACCGGGAGACCAGATCCAGGCCGTCCTTAATTCAGACTTCTGTGGTGGCTAGCCCCCCCCCCCAGCTTTCTAGCAGGCCATCCAACCAAAAACTACTCCTAAGCAGGCGTCTGCCTCCCTTCAAATGGTTAAAATGGCTAGTGATCTCTTGAACCTTATTAAAGGCAGTCAGCCATCTCCTAAAAGGGTAAGGGAATTGTCACCAGAAGTTTTCCCTGCCTCAAGAATCTCTGAGGTTTCCAGCAACTCTGCTGATGAGGGAAACTCTACTTTTTTTTCTGGTTTTGAGAAGACTCCATCCCTTCTGCCTCCCCTCTAGGAGATTTTTCTTTTGGCGATGCTCTGAATACTCTTGGGGAGCATTTCAAATGGGGAAAGTTAGGACTACCCTCTGTCTCCAAGATTAGGAATTCTTGGATTTCCCACAGTAAGTTTTTGGCTATCCCTCTGGTTATGGAAGTTTTCATGGAGAATTCTTTGACCACTAATTCTGTTCCTCCTGCTCCCAGAAAGAGTTCCTGATTCTCATCAGTTCCTTCTCTGGATCAGCAGTAGTATTCTTGAAATTTATTTCTCAGGGCCCTAAATGTGTTAGTTACGATTGCTAAAAATCCTGTTCCTTCTGGCAAGGAATCTAGTACTTTGGATAGGTGGGGTAAAAAGGTCTATAAGTCTTCCTCCCTTGCTATTAAGTCTGTTAATTGTCTTTTTCATATGCTTAAGTATCTGCATACTTTGGAGGCTGTTAAGGCTAAAATTGCTGGTGTTCCTTCCCTGATGGAGAGTAAGGACTTGCAAGATTTATTGAATTCTCTCTCTAAATATTCTCTACATTGTGGTTTTGACACTTCGGAGGCTTCTTGCAGGGCAGCAGCCACTTCTGTAATTAGAAGATATGCTTGGCTCAGGGAACAGCCCCTTTCTGAACCTGTCAAATCTAAATTAGTGGACATGCCTTTGCACAAGTCTTTGGTAGCAAAGCAGAAGAGGTTGAAAGTTGGAGGACAAGGCCAGGTCTATGCATACTGTTAAGTACTTCCTGAAAGTTCAGCCTCTTCCGTTTCGGTAGACATTACCCTTCTAAGAATTGGACTCTGTCCACTAGTTCTAGGGATTACAGGTCTTCTAGGGGACAGACTTCCACCCCTCAAAAGGCTAAGCACTGGAAGGCTTCAGAATCTGAGTTCTAAGCAAACTTCCCAAAGCAAGTATTCCCAATGACTCCGGCCTTTCCCTGCGGGCCCAGGGTTTCTTTTTTGGGGGGGAAGGTTAGCCAGGTTTGCTTTGCAAATGTCCGGTTCATCATCAGACTACAAATGGATGCTCAAAGTACTATCCCAAGGCTACAAGTTTTTTTTTCACACCTTCCCTGTCCACAAAGGATACCCAAATATCCCTCCAAATCAAAGGGCAGAAGCAGAAAAACAAGTTTCTTCCTTACTGAATCTGGGAGCAATGGAGCCAGTTCCTGCACTGCAGATAGGCCAGGGTTTCTACTAAAGACTTTTTTCCTGGGTCCCAAAAAAGGGGGCACCTGGTGCCCTATTCTGGATTTGTCCATTCTAAACACATTTCTGATAATTCCCAAATTCAAAATGCTCGCTCTTAAGCAGTTGCTGCCAATGCTGACCAAGGATTCCTGGCTGGTGACTTTGGATCTCAAAGAAGCTTGTTTGCACATCCAGGTAAGGGAAAGCTGCAGGCAGTTCCTTCACTTCAGGGTGGGGAACAGGCTTTTCCAATTCTCTGCACTGTCCTTTGGCTTATCTACTGCTCCCAGAGTCTTTACCAAATGCCTAGCTCCAGTTGTTGTTGCTTTTTGCAGGCAAAGAAAATTCAAATTTACCCTTGAACGATTTGTCTTATTCGGGCAAACTCTCCAAGGCAACTTCTAAAGGATTTAGATTTTGTAAACCACCTCACCTTTTTGGCTACATCAATGAAAATGTCCAGAATTGGTACCCACCAGGGAGATTGTATTCCTGGGAGCAAGCCTGAACACAGCTGCCCAGATGGTATTCCTCCCTAAAGAGAAACAGATGGATCTTTTGAATTGATTGTAAAATTTGGCAAGCATGGCCCATCTCTCTGCAAGGCAATTCCTGTAAGCCCTGGTATTCATGGCTTCATGTATTCTGATTCCATATGCCAGACTGCATACGAGAAATACAATGGTATCTCTAAAGCCTTTGTCAACACACTCAGGATTTAGACTTTATATTTCCTCTGATTCCCTGCCTGCAGAAGGAGTTCCTCTGGTGGGCGAAGGCCTCTGCACAGAACAAAGGCTTGCCTTTGTCCAGCTCCTGCCAGTCGCCACAGATGCCTCAGACTACGCTTTGGGAGCACATCTGGAGGCCAGATGCATTCAAGGAACTTGGAACTCAACAGGTTAATTTGTGCATAAATCTGAAAGAATTGATGGCCATTCAGTAGGCCTTAATGGCTTTCAAACCATCTCTCTCCTGGTATTCTTCTGGTCAGGACAGACAACACAATCATGTGGTACATCAAGCTGGGATGGATGCACTCTTTTTTTTTTATTTTTTATATACCCCCTGTGCAGACAAAGCATGATACTATGGTCTATAGCAGCATACTATGGTCTATAGCAGCTTCCATGGGCATTCATCTGATAGCTCAGTTTTTCCAGGAAGGCTCAATGCCTTGGCGGACCAGTTGAGCAGACAAGTCCTGGATCCTCACGAGTGGCAACTAAAAACCATCTTCTATCACATCCTTCAGTGTTGGTGCACTCCCCAGGTGGATCTCTTATCTCTGACCAACCACCTTTTTACAACCTTTTGCACCACAGATAATCACAACTAAGCTTGAAGTGGATACTCTGTCCTTCCCTGGACACTGCTCTCTATCTATGCATTCCCTCCTCTGCCTCTTCTTCCCAGAGTGCTGTTAAAGATGAGGGATGAAAAACCAAGGGCCATCATAGCTCCAGACTGGCCCAGACAACATTGGTATCCACTACTTCGCAGTCTCCCAGTCTCGGACTTGGTATCTTCCCCTGATACCAGATCTCTTGGTTCAGGAGGAGGGGAGAATTCTGCATCCTCATCTTCAGACTCTGCATTTAGCAGCTTTGCTTATAATTTAAACCTTTCCCAGAAAGTGGTTGAGGTCCTTAGTCAGGCCAATAGGCCTAGCACTAGAAAATCTTGCACAGATAAATGGAAGATTCTCCATTTGGATGCAGACTAGAGGGGAAGACTCTTTTCAACCTTATCTTCCCCTCATTCTTGACTATCTGGCAGGCTTGCTTAATGGTGGACTTTTTTCTTTCAAATTCCATGCTTCAGCTATTTCAGTTTTGTTCCTTTGAGCTTCCCATTTTCTCTTATCCCTTGAGGAAACGGTTCCTTAGGGGAGCTAGAAATTTAAAGCCTCTCAGAAGGGTACCTACTCCTGCTTGGGAGCTCAATGTTGTACTTAAACTTACTCTGCATCCTTTTGAACCATCTGCCTCAGCAGACTTGGTTTCTCTACTGGAAAACTGCCTTTCTTCTGGCTATTAATTCAGCTAGAAGAGTTTCTGAGCTGCAGGCTTTAATGGCAGTAGAGCCTTTTATCCATGTGGATCTGGTTTCTCCGACCCAATTTTTCCTTTATGCCTAAGGTGGTTTCTTGCCCATCTCAACCAGTCTAGCCACCTGCCCTACTTTCTTTCCTAATCCTCAGAATAACGGGGAAAGGTTACTGCATTCCCTGGATGTGCATAGACAGCTTAGGTTTTACCTGGACGGGACTAAATCTGTCAGTCGGATCACTATTTGCTCCTGGAGCTCAGGTCAAAACCATTTCTAAACTGGCCATTTCTAAGTTGATTGCTCATTGTATTCATTTTTGTTACTTGCAGCATGGCAAGGTACCTCCTCAGGGTATTGGAACCCATTCTACTGGGGCAGGCTCTACCTTAGCAGCTTTCTTAAGAGGTGTACCTACTAGGGACATACTGGAAGCAGCTGCATGGACTTCTGTCCACACTTTCACTAAACATTACAATTTACCCTTTGGTTTTATTAAACATTACAATTTACCCTTGTTTTCCAAGTCCAGGGCTGGTTTTGCCAATGCAGTGTTGCAGGGCATCCTTACCAACCCTTAAACAGTGGGAGTTCCTACTCCCTTTGTTTCCTGGGCTTTGGGAATCCACCCATTTTGTAAAGACTGCAACAGTGAAACACTAACATAGTACAGTTTTGTGTACACCATACCATAAATGTAGATGTTGGTGTATTCACTGTTGCAGTCCTGGTCCCCCCCCTTTTTCGTAGGTCACAGACTGGATTTTCTTTTTCTGGTCTAACCACTTTTTTTTTGGGGGGGGGGGCTCCTGACAGTTAAAAGCAAGAAAAACTGAGGAAATGGCGTCGCTGCCTTGTTTTGTACCCGACATCCAGCCTAAACAGAGGGCAGCCGACATCCTAAACCAAAGACTTTGGTGTTCTGGCAGACTGTGTGGGCTACCGGGAGCCAGATAACCCATTTTTGTGAGGACTGCAACAGTGAATACATGCTGTAACATCTACATTTATGGGAAGTGTACACAACTGTACTTTTTCCATTATGACACCAAACTTTAACTAGACGTGTCCAACCGGTGGCCCAAGGGCCGCATGCGACCCTCAAGAGCTCTTCCATGCGGCCCTCAAACCTCTAACTGCAACATCGATGTACACATGCCCCAAAACACTTTTTGTTTTTCGCTCCCGTGACCTGTAATGCTAATGTCGGTGTGCGCATGCACCAAAGCACCCTTCTAGTTTTGTTTTTGAGCCAAAAAAGGGTCAGTGTGTTTCTGCCATTATTTTGGGCTGAAAAATCAGTGTGTGCTCTTGCTGAAGAGGGACTTGTGTGTGGATTTGCCACTGTTGCATTTGAAAGGGACAGCAATTACCTGTGTTAATAGGCAAGTACGGAGTAAGTGCATGCAGGAAAGCAGAATTGTGTGAAAAGACTACTGTGTGTGGGTATGTGTGCATGACAGACGCATGCACAAACAGGCTAACAATGATCAGTCTAACTACTGAACACAAAGTTAGCTCACAAATATATCGTACATTAAGAGTACACTTTCATTAAATTGCGGCTTTCTTGACTGACAGTGTTGTATTGAACATGTACAGTACCTCTTAACTGTTTGGATTTTTCAAAGAATGTCTGCATTTTTGCCTCCTCTTCCAATTTGTGTCTTTTGCTTGGGAAATAAAAGTAGTCATCCAAGGTAATGCAGTTCCAGGGAGTACGAATGAGACAGCAGCCTAGAGTAAATGGGTCATTCTACCATGACCCCCCCATTAATATTCCAAAACGTGCACACTGATTGGCCAGCGTGCACGTTGTAAATTGACTTGACAAATGGAAAAAGGTCCTGTCGCCTGGACTTTTTCCATTAGTATAAGTCTTTTTAAAAACACTGTCTCGCTATGTTAAAGGAGTTTAACATAGCGACACATCTTTAAAAAAAGCAACTGAGGTCTCTGTTGCTTTTTTTAAAGCGGTCTCCTGTAACATTGTGACAGTGTGTATATAAAAAAAAAAAAAGGCAACGGAGATCTTGCTTTCTCCGTTGCTTTTTTTTTTAAACCTGTCTCGCTATGTTAAATGGGTTTAACATAGCGAGAGCTTTAAAGTAAGCAACGGAGATCTCCGTTGCTTATTTTAAAGCTGTCTCGCTATGTTAAACCCATTTAACATAGCGAAACGGTAAAAAGCAACAGAGATCTTGCTTTCTCCGTTGCTTTTGGCCACAGCTCTGATGTACTGCGTAGGCATGTGCAGTAAATCAGAACTGACGCGGATACCAGACAGCTGCGGAAGGGCAGCAGAGGCATTATACAATGCCATTATTTAAGAAAAGTAATTTCTTTTCTTAAATAATGTCATAGTATAATAGCAATAACCCACGCCTGGGTGTGGGTAATGCGGGATTTACCCACGGTTGTCTGTTTGGTCCCTCGGGACCAAACCACACCAACCGTGGGTAAATCCCGCATTACCCAGACCCAGGCGTGGGTTATTGCTATAGTAGTGGACTGACTGTGGAACTGTAGCATATAAAGTTGTATTGCTTTTTTGTCTGAAAAAACACCTAGTACTGTTTTTTCATTGGTGGGTTCTAAGCAGTGGTAGATTGGACAACAGTAAGCATAGCTTTGGCGGATCATCAATACCGGCAAATAAGTGGGCACAGTGTCATTTTTTTTAAATGTTGGAGATTTTAGTGTGTGTGTGTGCTTATGTGTTGGGAGTGCTGCAACAGTAGATTATTAGACTTACGGACTGTGGAGAATGTTTCTTTGTTTAAAGACCTAATACTTGGGTACACGTGCCAGAAGTAGATTTTTTAAGACGTAGCTTCTTGCCATTTACAGTGGATGGATTTTTACATTTAATGGACAGTGTATTAGCGTGGGCCTGTGGAGTTCTGAAGGATGCAAAGTCTACCACTGCCATTGTCTTGTAAAGTGACCTGGAAATGGTTATTGGGATGTTGCTGAAAAATATAGTAAGTGAGCTTAGAAATATAGAAAACAAATAACTGAGCAGAGTAAAAAGGAAGGCACTCAAAGTAATAGTTAAGCGCTTTTTGTTTATGGTAATTCACAAACGTCTTCAGACAAATACAGAATAACATAGAAAACATATTTAAATACAATTAGCCAATCAACAAGGCATAAAAATCACAATGTAACCACCCACTTTTAAAAACATATGACTCTAAAAATTAAACTAAAAATACGATCAGTTTACTTTAAATACACTCTTAATATTGTTTGAGTATTTTTAATTTTGAGTCTTATGTTTTAAAAAGTGGGTGGTTACATTGTGATTTTTATGCCTTGTTTGGCTAACTGTATTTAAATATGTTTTCTATGTTATTCTGTATTTGTCTGAAGACGTTTGAATTACCATAAACGAAAAGCGCTTAACTATTACTTAGAGTGCTTTCCTTTTTACCAGGGGTGTCCAACCTTTTCAGTTGTAAGGGCCGCATTGAGTCAACAGAAATGGTCTGGGGGCCGACGGCAAGTGAGGACCAAAAAAAAAAAAAAAAAAAAAAGGTCTCGCGTATACTGAAGAGCAAAAAAAAAAAGAAGCAGAGAAGTAGCTCCGTATTTAGTTGTTTTTGATTGGCCCATATGCCAGGGTATGGGCTAATCAAAAAAAAAGCTAAGCAGAGGCTGGCCCCTGGCTGTATTCAATCAATAAATTAATAAATGCGTAATATTTACCCTAAAATTCAATATCTCATTCTAATTATTAAAAAAAAGTTAAATCTAACATCTGTAACTACATCAAAGCTTATCTGTAAAAAAAAAAAAAAAAAAAACACCAAAAATATACTAAATGTGTATTTATTTTACAGAAGTCTCATAAAATGAATTTTAGGAGGAATAAAATGTTGCCCCTAAGAACCACTAAGCTCCAGTGTTGTTAAATATGCAGTAATAAAATGATACAAGTACAACATATTCCTCCTTTTCATAATGGCATGCATATGTGCCTCTGAAAACAGCTAGCAGAGTGATTCCCCCTGTAGACTACTTGAAAACTAATTGGCTGCCATAGCTAACAGTTAGCAGCCATCAGAACTACAAATTCAGCAAGAATGAACATTTTTAAATTGTTATATTAGCGGACCGGAGTTCCGCTGTGGCGACCCCTAACCGGGATAAGCCGCCCTAAAAAGACACAACAACAACATATTCAGCACCTATTGCCAGCTGCCGTTCATTAACTTGCATAACTCAAGTCTCAAATGTTGCTTAGTGGAGTAACACACAGCAGTGCAAGTGGATAGTGCCAGACTTTAAGCTTCTGATGAGCATTCTGTCATTACATCCCCCCAGTTATATTTAATAACAGTTCACTTTCCTCAGTTCTGATTAGATAGGATATGCTTTTCCTTGCGTTGCCACTGTGCAGCACCATGTGGGTCCTAAATGTTTTCAGCTGTACAACATTTTGCACTCTCGGCACAAGACTTAATTGGAATCAATCTTGGCACGCGGTGAAGTCCATTTTGTGTTTGTGTTTGTGTGTGTATGTATGTGTGCGCACACGCACGCACACACACACACACACACAACGCCCAGCAGTGGTAGTGCACGGGGCTACATTTACACTCAGAGTGGAACGCTGCAGTGCAGGATCCATGCACTGCCTTATCTGTCTACCAGTAATCCAGTTTTGCAAACTTTGTAATGCACCAGCCATTTTGCATCAGTGGATACTGGAGTTTTAAAATATTTAAAAATTATAACAGCTGTACTGTATTAGCTGAAAACTGCACTTTCAGTGGATGTACAGTACTGTGTTTATACAAGACTTAGACATGTCAGCTTACAGATTGCTTTAATTCTTTCAAATATATATATATATATATATATATATATATATATATATATATATATATATATTGCTGCAGCTAAAAAAATCCCTGACTACAAGCAATGTGGTACAATATTGCTTAAATGGGTATGATATGGTAAATAAGTTTTTCAAAGTCGCTTTTACAGGATAGATGAGGAACTATCATTTGCTGTGAGAATGACTATTCAACAGGTACCCTTTCCCATCAAACCACACACACACACACTCACACACACAAATAAGACTACATAAATTCATTAGTTTAGCAAACTTTAGTGACAATAGAATTTGATCAGCCCAGTGAACTAAAAGGCATGTAACTTTTCAGACATGCACAAATTTAAATTCCTATTAGAACTAGAGCAAATCTAACATCTGTTTTACATACACATACAATACATAATGATATTAATAGTGCATCTCTTTTTAATTAATGACATTAATTTCCTAAAACTAGCTTCAGCTCTTGAGTTACTTTCATTTGACCTGGTTTTTACTGAACTAGAATTAAACTGAACCTATTTTAGGAGCTTTTCCATTAATCTGCTATTAACAAAATAAGGTCTACTCTAACGACTTACCTGTTACTGCAGGAGATGTGTAGTCAGTGTATGTATTAATTAAATTAATAAATATAATAATCCCCCTTCACCACGATCACAATCCTCTTCCTTCAAGCTGTTTATCACGAATGTATCTAGCGACGCAAAAAACGACCGGACGGTGCTTTGGTGCATGCGCAGACCAGCTGAAAGACGCTGGCATGAAAAAAAGGGAAACAAGTACTGTAGCGCATGCGCACAAAAGCTAAAGGACGCGGACGTGAAAACACACGGAAAAAAAGTTTAATTACTACTTAACCGTTCTTAACGGGTACTTAACGGGTCGCGGGCCGCATGGAAGAGCTCTGAGGGCCGCATGCGGCCCGCGGGCCGCGGGTTGGACACAACTGCTTTTTACTCTGCTCAATTATTTGTTTTCTCTGTTTGTGCCTGGTGTTTTATGAGCTTAGAAATAGTTTAAACAAAGTGTTCTTTCAATTTACAGGCCATAATTTCAGGTAGTCAAGATACTGGTAGATTGTATACCATTAGACTTAATTAGGGAAAGCTGTCATTCTGGGGAAACGAGCAGCCCTAGTTTCAGTGAAAGCTCTGTGGTTGCTTGCAGGTAGGAAGTTGCAGGATGTTGATGCAATTTTTTTTTTAATGCATTTGTCATTTCAAAGCATGGTTTTCTTTGATGCAAAAGAAGGCAGGACTGAGCCGCATAATTAACTGACAAAGGGATAGAAAGATTGTAAGTGATGTATAATGTTTGCAGCTACAGTTGTTTCAATGGTGTCTGTGATGCATAACTTTTTGGGCCTGTGTCCCACTTTTTTATTCGCTTTGTCCAGATTTCTTGCTCTAAGGTTGAGAGGTATGGTTCCATACTAAATCAGAAGTTGTATTTACCTTGGAAGACTTTTCGGCATAATTATGAAAGAGCCTTTTTTAATATCTCTGCTTATTTCCAATATCAACTGCCATGTAACCTTGCAAATAACCTTAAGCTATTTTACTTTTGGAATTGACAGGTATGTTTCATCTGTTTGGACATAAGCATAGAGTGCTAATGTGACTTTGATTTCTTGCAGCAGTCTGCGGTTTACATAATTACAATAACATTTCTGTGTTTCTGGGTGTGTAATCAGTTCAACAGTTTTAAAGATGTTTTCCAAAAATATAATAGTCTACACATTGAGCTATTGACAGTCTGGGAATTTGTTTTTTTTCAAAAGCGAAGGTCAGCGTTACAGCTCAGTAAACTGTCAGTCTGAGTAACTTCTGCACAAATTAAAATGTCTGTCAAATGGCTTTAGATTGGAGGGAAGTTTATTTTTATTTATTTTAAATTTGTTTGCCGGGAAAGTCCGACTGGACACAGGTCCATTTTCAGTGGAGGCCCGGGGAGAAAAGCTCCAAAAATAACACAATATACTACAATACATGAGAGCGAGAGAGCAAATTATGGATGTGGTTCTCGTACAGTATGGCAGAGATTACATCTCGTAACAGTGAGAATCACTGAGGTACAGAATAAACTTAAACATTTTTTTTTTTTTACAGTTATAATTATAGCAAGGCAAATGAGTAAAGTTTTTTTGAGAGCTGTTTGTACAAAGCTGAAGCTCTGACTCAATCTTTTGGTATGGATTAACCTGGGGATTCACTTAACATATGATAAGTTGTCTATCTCGCCTTCATTCTTGCTGGATGGGTTCGGAGCCGACCTCGGCTCCGACTCTGCCACTCTAAAAGCTCGAGAGTTGTTTCCACCGGCTCGAGGCTGCCCCTATATCCCACAATGCTAGGTGTGAATTACCTCAGATCTCGTTTGCCGCTACAGCAATCGAGGTGTTGTTTTTCTACCGGCTTCAGGTCAGTTTTATTAGATCAGTCTAATAGCTGTTTAAACCCCTTTTAGCTTAATTTTTTTTTCTTTTTACCCTTAGTGTAGTGGATTTTATCCTTTCTACCCTTATCCAGCCCCTTTCCCTCAAGAACTGATGAGTTCTTTCCTTAGGCCTTTGGGCCCTTTCATCCCTAATAGTGGTGTGTATGTGCTTTTTGTAGGGATTTATTTAAGCTAACTAATTTCGTTAGTTTTAATTTAAACTTTTTCTGACAGTATAATCGGGGTGTGTGTTTTTTGTGTGGTGATTACACTTTCGGTTCCTTGAAAATGTCCAAGGATTCAAAGGTCTCAGGCTTCAAGAAGTGTGACTCGTGCTGTCAGAAAATGTCTCTGACAGACTGTCACACTTGTGTGTACTGCCTGGGACCTTTACACCTGCAGGACTCTTGTGCTGTATGCCATGGCTTCAGCCCTAGAGTCCTGCAGGAAAGAAAAAACAAACATTCTAAGGGGTTTGCTTAAGCCTGAAGTTTCCCTGACTGCTACCTCGGGAAAACCTTCCAAGGCTTCAAAGACCTCGACTCCAGCTTCTGAGTCGAGGCCTAAGGCTTCGAAGCCTACTGCTACATCGGCTCCGGCTGGAGCCGATGAGTCTTTGACTACAGCTTCTGTGGTTCCCTCTGCTCCGGCTGGAGCCGAGGTATTGGAAATTCCTGGATCGGCTCCGATCAGACCATCGGAGCCGACATCTAAAAAGAGGTCTAGGTCACCATCCCCTGGCTCCGTTCATTTGGCTCCAGCGTCTCCCTTGCTGTCTGAACGGAGCCATAGATCTCACTCCTCCAGGTCATCGAGGCTTTCCGATCATGATCTCCAGAGGGTAGTGAGTCGACTTCTAAAGTCCAAGGCACTGGCCCAAATGCTTCAGAGCCCGACTCTTCAGTCGATGCTTCAACCCATCCCTCTAAATATTCCTCCTCCGACTCCTTTGAGCTCTGAGCCGGGGCGTCTCTGAACCGAGACTGTGGTAGCGTCGGAGCCAATACATTTGTCTTTGGTTCCGTCGTCGGCTCCGATTTCTTTCTTCCTTTGAAGAATCTCGGCGCCGGACTTCCCTCGTCGGCTCCGAGGGGGTGAGTGGCATCGGACCCTTGTCCGACCCCCCTCTCCCTCTCAGTGCTTCGGCGCTGGTGAGTTCGGCTCCGACATCGGCCTCGGAGCCATCTCTGTCGGTGCCGAGGGAGGTTCTCAGCTTCTCAGAGCGGGGACCTCTGGCTCTGCCTGACAGGGGTGCGTTCGAGGTCATGCGGAGTGTGTTGGAACCTGGTTCAACTCCACAGTCGGCTCCGTCCGCTCCTCCCTCTTCAGTGCCTCAGGTTATGTCTACTCTCTCCCTCATCCCTGACTGCAGAGAGCCAACTCTTCAAGAATCCCCCTGTGGGGATTTCATCCTCTTCCGAGGCCTCTCCTGATTTGGCAGGGGAGGCCCCCTAGGAAGAGAAAGTGTAAGAGGAAGCACATAGACTCACCTGTCTGTCACCTCTGACACAGATTTAGAGGATTCCGAGGGTTCCCCCCGTTCCCCTTCTGACTATGTCTCCTTTGCAGACATTCTAGAGATCCTGAAACAGAGGGGAAATTGGCCAGCCCTTAACCCTTCGGAGGATGAATCTGTGTATCTTGAGGAGTTTGGCTCTCGCCCTTCCACCTCCTGGGTGTCCCCCCCCCCCTTTGATCCCCTCATGCAGGTGGTAGCAAAGAAAGCCTGGACGGCTCCGGACTCAGTGGACCCTACCCCCAGGAGACCTTCAAAGTTTATAACCGCACCAACTGATAAACAATTTCTGACCAAAGGAGTTACTGTGGATGCTATGGTGGTAGCTGCTGCCACCAAGAAGGAACTAGCTGATCCTTCAGTGCCTGTCCATCCCCCTAACAAGGAATCTAGGTCTATGGACAGGTACGGGAAGCGGATGTTTTCGTCTGCGACCTTTGCGATGCGTTCGCTGAACTACCTATGCCATTTCACTCGTCTCCAGAGAGACTTGATCAAGGAAGCGAGTGAGATGTTGAAGGATCCTACAGCTGCAGGTTTTCAGGACAAGATGAACGCCCAGCTGACTACCCTGAATTCTATAGCTAACTCCTCCATGCGCCTCCTTTCATATGCGGCTGATGGAGCGAGTAGAGCCGCAGGGACAGGTGTCGCCTTACGCCGGCATGCCTGGATGCGACTATGCAATTTTGCGGACCCCTTTAAAACGTCTTCCCCGTTTGATGGATCATCTCTCTTTGGTCCTCAAGTGAAAGAAACCTTGACTAGGTGCGAGACGGATGGCAAAACTCTGTCTGCTGTCTGAGTCCTTCTAGACCTTACCCCAAAGGCCAGAAAAGTGGAAAAATGTGGTTCCGCAAACAATCTCAAGGGAATTTGCCTGACAGAGTCGGTTCCCCTCCAGAGGCAGAGGAGGGAACAATAATGGTAGACGTCGCCCCAGAGGCAGAGGGGGTCCGCAGAACCAGGGCAATCGAGAAGCCCTTTCAGCATCCCTGAGGTGTTGCCAGACTGTCCACCTTCGGAGGCAGTCGGGGGAAGATTGTCACTGTACCCAGAAGCCTGGCTATCCCTAACTCAAGACAAGTGGGTACAGTCCATTTCCGAAGGCTATTCCATTCCCTTCGTTCGCTTTTCAAACCAATCAAAAAAAATCCCTTCCAGATGTTCCACCCGCTCAAAGGGATCTTGCAGCTTTGGAAATTTCAAAGCTGCTTGCAAAAAGAGCAATTCAGCCAGTTCCAGCAGACCAGCAAGGATCCGGAATCTACTCCAGGTTCTTTTTAGTTCCAAAGAAAACAGGGGACTGGAGACCAGTTTTGGATCTCAGTGTCTTGAACAAGTCTGTCAAGAAAACAAGATTTCGGATGGTCACGCTACAGTCCATCCTTCCCCTATTGGGAAAGAAAAACTGGATGTGCTCTGTAGACCTTCAGGACGCGTACTATCATATAAAAATGAACAGACGCTCCAGAAGATTCCTCCGCTTCAGGCTGGGAACCAGTCATTTTCAATTCAGAGCCCTGCCCTTTGGACTCACCACTGCCCCCCCGGGTGTTTACCAAATGGATGGCAGTGGTAGCTTCTCACCTGAGACGTCAAGGATTCCAGGTGTTTCCATATTTGGACGACTGGCTCCTCACAGCTCCCACCAAGCATCTTCTATTGGCCAGAGACTACACCTTTTGCATTTGTCAAAAGTTAGGCATCTCAATAAATTGCGAAAAGTCTGTTTTGTCGCCTTGTCGTGCTATTACCTTCATAGGCGCAAATCTAGACAGTCAACATGTCTGCGAGACTAACAGATCAGAGAATAACAGACATACACAAACTGGTCTCGCTTCTCTTCAGCAGCAACAGAGTCAAAGCCAGGTTAGTTCTGAAAGTATTGGGGATTATGGCGGCTGCCATACTTCTGCTTCCATTAGCCAGATTCCACATGAGAATCCTTCAATGGATGCTCTTCACACAATGGTCATACCAGCAACTTCCGATGTCCCACACCATTATGATTACGCAAACATGCAAGAATCATTTTCTGTGGTGGATGTCTTCCCCTCAGCTCTTCTTGGGAAGACCTTTTGTTCCTTGTCCTCCGGCTACAATGACAACGGACGCCTCCCTGATCGGGTGGGGGGGGCATTATCAGGGCAGAACTGTCCAGGGCATATGGCAACCAGATGAATGCCACTTGCATATAAATGTTCTAGAGATGAGAGCAGTGCTTTTAGCGTTGCAAGCCCTTCAGGACTCTCTTCCCTTGGGAACAATAGCAGTCCAGACGGACAAATATGTCTGTAGTGTGGTATATCAACAAACAAGGCGGGACCAGGTCCTATCCCCTATGGCGGAACCAGGTCCTATCCCCTATGTCGAGAAGCACTCGGACTGTGGCAATGGGCGATTTCTTCTCTGCGTTTTCTGATAGCAACGCACATCCCCGGGAAGTCCAATCAAATCGCGGACAAGTTGAGCAGAGCTATCCTCATGCCTCACGAGTGGTCGCTGAAAGATTCTATTGCGAGAAAAATTTTTCTCAAGTGGGGTCAGCCTTGCTGCGACCTTTTTGCTACTCCCCAAAACAGCAACTGCAGAGATTATTTCACCCTATTTCCGTTACCAGGCCAGCCCAGCAGAGACGCTCTAGTCCAAGTTTGGCCCCGGGGACTTCTGTATGCATTTCCTCCCTTCCCACTAATCTCAGAAGTGGTACAGAAAGCTATCGCTCAGAAGGCCTCATTGATCCTCATTGCTCCTTACTGGCCTCGACAAGTTTGGTTCCCCTTTCTACATCAATTTCTGTTGGAGCAACCTTGGCATCTGGACCTAGTTCCAGATCTTTTGATCCATCAGTCGGGTCAGTTACATCGCTCCCTCCACTCTCTGAACCTCACTGCTTGGTTCCTCCAGTTCCTACCCTAGCCAGGCTTCCTCAAATATCTCACACTGTTCGAGATATTTTAATAGCTTCACATAAATCTTCCACTCGAAAAATTTATCTTAGTAAGTGGAAACGCTTTGCCTGTTGGGCTCAAGGAAGGGACTTAGATCCTTTCACTGCTCCCATCCATATGGTTCTTGATTTTCTAGCTGAACTCTTTCATGCAGGTTCATCTCCTTCTACTCTCAAAGTTCAATTGGCAGCTATATCTAACTTTCATGTGGGCATTTCAGAGTCTGCCATCATGTCCCACAAGCTTTGCAAAGCATTTTTGAAGGGAGTTTTTCTACTCAGACCTCCTATAAGAAATCCTCCTCCTCCTCCTTGGGACCTTAATTTAGTTCTCAGTTCTTTGATTCTCCCCCCTTTCGAACCTGCAGCTTCCTGTTCATTAAAATTGCTATCATGGAAGACTGTCTTTCTGGTAGCTATTACTTCAGCTAGAAGAGTTTCAGAACTTCATGCACTCGCTGTCGACCACCTTATCTGTTGTTCCATAAAGACAGGGTATCCTTACGAACCAACCCGTCCTTTTTACCTAAAGTAGCCTCTGCATCTAACCTAAATCAATGCATTGACCTCCCTGTGTTTTTTCCAGAATATTCTAATAGGTCTGAACAAAAATTACATTGGCTAGATGTTCATAGTCAGTTAAGGTACTATTTGGATAGGACCAAACAATTCAGAAAAACTGACCAGCTGTTTGTCTCTTATGCAGAAGGCAGAAAGGGACTTTGTTTCCAAGGTATCACTATCTAGATGGCTAACATCTCTGATTTCCATTGTTTATGAAATTAGACACCAAGAGCTTTGGCTACTTCTATAGCCTTCCAAGACAGACTGCCTATTGACACCATTTGTGCAGCGGCTACTTGGGCTACTCCTCACACTTTCATTTCACATTATAAGTTGGATTTAGCTTCTAGGCATAGAGCTAACTTTGGTACCACTGTTCTCAAGAGTCTGTTCCGTTAGGCCACCCGGGACAAGGTGCTAGGGACGCGGTCCCATCCAGCAAGAATGAAGGCGAGATAAGACAACTTAACATATAGAAGTTATGTTCTTACCATAACGTTCCATGTTAGTTGTCTTCTCGCCGCCTTTCTTGCGTCCCACCCTCCTTCCCCCTGGCCTGGACAGACCTAGAGGAGTTTGATTGTGACCTCTCTTTCTACCACCTCTTTGCTATAGGTATATGCTCTGCTGTGCATATTTTCCTGGATCAGGCTTTAGGTCACCTTTTCCTCTTCCCCTTTGTTTATAGAGGTGGACTCTCTTTTCCAGTATTTTTGGATGTATTTTTTAGCTGGGCCTAGCTCACAAACGAGATCTGAGGTAATTCACTCCTAGCATTGTGGGATATAGGGGCAGCCTCGAGCCGGTGGAACCAACTCTCGAGCTTTTAGAGTGGCCGAGTCTGAGCCGAGGTCGGCTCCGAACCCATCCAGCAAGAAAGAAGGCGAGAAGAAGACAACTAACATGGAACGTTATGGTAAGAACATAACTTCTATACCAGTATGTAGCATTATAGTTTATGGATGTTCTTCATCTCACATTGCTGCAGTCCTTGCACTTGGGTAGTCCGCTGTCCTCGGTCGGCCCGAATATCAAAGTATTAGGCTGAAGTCGGTCAAGGCGCATAAGACTGACATCAGGATGTCCGGGTACATATGCGCATGACCGACGTCATATCCTCAGTCTTTTTTGCCGCATGGTCCGATGCAGAAGCAGCGTTGCAAGTGCCGTTCGGCGTTCTGAAATTTTTCAAATTCGGAGTTTCAGACAGAGTCAAAGTTGGCTAAGTACCCCATTGGGGAATATTTTAGTTTTTTCTTGCCTCAGTGGTTTACCGGATGTCAGAAAAAGTGAATAACTGTATTTCTTGTGGGAAACCAATACCGCATAGAGATTATCATACTTTGTGTATTCCTTGTTTGGGGCCTGAGTACGACGTTGTTGGGTGTCGCTTTTGTGCTAGGTTCAATAAGCGCACTATTAAGCGAAGGTTAGATTGTGCCAGGTTGGTCTTTGGGAAGCGGTGCAATTATAACATGCCGTCGGATGCTCCGACGCCCGCTTCTTCGAAGAAGCTCAAAGACAAGGCAGCTAAGCCCAGGCAAGAAGAGTCGTCCGTACCGGACGCCGGTTCTTTAGAGGCGTCAGTGGAACCGGTGGTTCCGCCGGAGGCTTCTCTGGAGGCCCAGGGGGAGACCTTGTTATTGCAGGATGTGGCCTCTCAGGAGGCAGGTCAGGCTGAAGGGGCTTCTCAGGTTACTGTACTCCCCTCCCTTCCTAGGGTGGTTAGGCCCCCTCCTTCTGTTTCTAAGGCTTCTCCCAGAGGCAGGCCAGGTTTGGCTTCTGTTGGTGTTACTCCTAGTTCTTCAGGATCTGTGCCAAAGAAGCACATGCTTAAAATGGCAGAAGATTTAATTACTTTGATTAGAAGTTCTTTGCCCCCCCCCCCCCAGATAAGAGGCCTAGGGTGGAACCAGAGTTGGGGAGTTTTGAGCAGGCTTCAGATGTTTCAGAGTCTTCGGCTGAAGACTTGCAGGAGTATGATCCTTATTCTGATTCTGATGCAGATGATTCCACTCCTTCTGCTTCTCCTCCAGAGGATTTTTCTTTTTCAGAAACTCTTCACTCCATGAGGGAGCATTTTAAGTGGGAAGGTCAGGACTTCTCTGATTCCAGGAAAAGGCTTAGGGAATTTTTGCTTTTACCCCAGCATAGGCCTTTGGCTATACCTCCTGTTCTGGATGTTGTGGAAGATGTGTTTGCGGAGGCTTCACTTAATCCTGATTCTTTGCCTCCTGCTCCTGTTAAACCGGATAGGTATTATAGGGTGCCTGAGGCTCATAAATATCTTTATAAGAGTCCTAGGGCAGACCCAGAAACTGTTAGTCAGGGACCTAAAGGTGTCAAGGCCTCTGTTGTAAAAAATCCGGTTCCTCCAGATAGAGGCCAGAGCTTTGGATAGATGGGGAAAGAAAGTCTATACTACTTCCACCTTAGCTATGAGGGCTTTGAATTGCCAGTTTCACATGTTAAAATATCAAAACTATCTTCTTTCTCAACTGAAGTCTAAGGTAGATGCTCTGGCGGAAGGCATTGAGTGTAAGGAATTACAAGATTTGGTACATGTCTCTGAACAGGTGGGTAAGCATTACGATATATCAGGAACCTGAAGACACAGAGACTCTTACACGGAAAGTGTAAAAGTAAAAAAATGTTTAATCCACAACAGTTGAGCGCTTTCGACTGGACACCTCAGTCTTCTTCAGGTGGGTAAGCATTCTTTACAATGTGGTTTTGATGCTATACAAGCCTCGTCTAGGGTGGCTGCCACTGGGTCAGTGCTTCGCAGGCACGCCTGGCTGAGGGATCAGAATTTATCTGAACATGTTAAGACAAGGATTTTGGATGCTCCTTTACAGTCTGATGTGGTGTTTGGTTCTCCTGTGGAGTCAGTCTTGAAGAAAATGGAAGACAAGGCTAAGTCTATGCAGACTGTTAAAGATTTTTTGCAAGTCCAGCCTCCCAAGTTTAGTAGGAATTGGCCTGCTAAGGGGTGGACGTACCCTTCTTATGATTCTCAGTCTAGGGGTAGATCTAGACGTGGTAGGGGCAGAGCTCAGAGCTCCTTCAGACCTAGAACAGGGAGTTCTCCTGCACAATCTTCAGGTGAGGGCAGGGGCCAGTCCTTTTGTAAACAGGCCCAATGACCTACCTTTTCAGCTGCCAGATCCTTCTTGCCTGGCAGCACCTTTGGGAGGAAGGTTGGCACTCTTCAGGGAAAATTGGAGTTTGATTACCCAAGACAAATGGGTATTGGATATCATACACCAAGGTTACAGGTTTTATTTCCATACCTTGCCTCCTTTCAAAGGCATGCTGGACGTTCCTCAGCAAAGAATAGAGGCTCACAAACAAATTTCTCTGCTGCTCCAAATAGGGGCCATACAACCGGTCCCTCTGCCAGAAGTGGGCCTAGGATTTTATTCTCGCCTGTTCCTAGTACCAAAGAAGGGGAACACGTGGAGACCAATTTTGGATTTATCTATCCTCAACACTGGATGGTGACTCTGGATCTCAAGGAGGCTTACCTTCATGTTCCTATCAGGCTAAGTTGCAGGAAGTATCTACGTTTTCGGGCTGGGACTTCTCATTATCAGTTCTCTGCATTGCCCTTTGGCTTATCTACTGCGCCCAGAGTGTTCACGAAGGTTCTGGCTCCAGTGATAGCTTTCTTCAGGCTAAGAGGAATACAGATCTATCCTTATTTGGACGATTGCCTGATTCTGGCTCAAGGAAAGGACGAACTTCTTAATCATTTACACTATGTGATAGCAGTGCTAAGATGCCTGGGGTATTCTGTGAACGAAATAAAGTCCAGTCTAGTACCCTCTCAGGACATGTGCTTTCTGGGTGTGAGACTGAATACAGCATCCCAGATGGCCTTTTGACCCCGGACAAACAAAAGAATCTTTCTCTTTACTTCCATCAATTGTCTCATCAGTCCAGGCTGACTGCAAGGACAGTCCTTCAAGCCTTGGGGTTCATGGCATTTTGTATTCTGGTGCTTCCCAATGCCAAACTGCATATGAGGAAGCTACAATGGTATCTCAAAAATGTATGGACACTGTCATTCAGATAATACCTTGCATTCAAAAGGAATTTTTGTGGTGGGCTCAGGAATGTCACCTAAACAAGGGACTCTCTGTGACCCGGCCAGAGGCGAGTCAGATTCTAACGACAGATGCCTCAGACAAAGCTTGGGGAGCTCATCTAAATGGAAAGTGGATACAAGACACGTGGCCTGCCAGACTTCTCCATCTACATATCAACTTGAAGGAGATGTTAGCAGTCCAATTTGCATTAATAGCTTTCAAGGATTTACTTCTTCCAGGGCAGGTGTTGATTCTAACAGACAACACAACTGTCATGTGGTACATCAACAAGCAAGGGGGAACACATTCTTATCCTCTGTGCAGACAAGCAATGATTTTGTGGGAGACTGCTCTCAGTTTACAGCTAAATCTTCAGGCAAGGTTTCTGCCGGGAGCACAGAACTCCTTAGCAGATGTGTTGAGCAGACAAATTATGGATCCCCACGAGTGGAAATTGGATCCTCATGTATTTCAGAAATTGACAGTGTCATGGGGAACTCCAGACATAGATCTGTTCGCTTCTCCACTAAACTACCAGCTGCCAAAGTTTTGCACAAAAAGTTTTCATCCCACAGCTTGGAAAGTGGATGCTCTTTCATTCAATTGGAGCAATCTTCATGTGTATGCCTTTCCACCTCTGCCTCTCCTCCCAAAGGTACTTCTGAAGGTCAGACAGGACAAGCCGAAGATGATTTTAATAGCTCCAGATTGGCCTCTACAGCACTGGTACCCACTACTGAGAAGTCTGGTACGGGAGCCTCCATGGCCTTTACCTTCGATTCCACACCTGCTGTCTCAGGAGAACAGTCATTTACTCAATGTCAAACTTCACTCTCTTCACCTGACAGGCTGGCATATTCTGTTTTAAACCCTGGAGGGTCTCAGCTTCCACAGCAAGTTTTGAATGTTATTTTGGAGGCCAGAAGGCCTAGTACAAGGAAAGTGTACGCAGATAAATAGAAGAGATTTTTCTTTTGGAGTGCAGCAAAAGCATTTGATGTTTCTAAGCCTAATTTAAGTGTGGCTCTTCAATGTCTTACTGAGTTACTGGACAAAGGTTTGTCCTTCTCTTCTATTAAGATTCATGCTGCAGCAATTTCTGCTCACTATGATTGTGACCCACCATTGTTTTCTCATCCTTTGTTTAAGCAATTCCTTAGAGGGGCAAAGAATATAAGACCCCCACGGAGAGCTCCTACTCCTGCTTGGGATCTCAATTTTGTGTTGGAGAAACTCACTCTACAACCTTTTGAGCCTGCGGCTACTGCTGAGTTGAAATATTTAACATGGAAGACTGCTTTTTTGTTAGCCATTACCTCTGCGAGAAGGGTTTCTGAATTACAGGCCCTTATGGCAGTTGAGCCTTTCTTAATTTTCCATAAGGATAGGGTATCTTTGCGTACTAATCCTTCCTTTATGCCTAAAGTGGTTTCTAGTGTGGCTTTAAACCAAACTATTCATTTGCCTACTTTTTATGCAAACCCCCAAAATAAAGGGGAAAAGATTTTGCACACTTTGGATATACACAGGCAGTTGTGATTATTATTTGAGCAGAACTAAAGGGTTCAGGCAGTCTCAGCAGTTATTTGTTTCTTTTGCTTTGAGTTCTCAGGGCAAGCCTGTGTCAAAACAAACTATTTCAAAGTGGATTGGGTTGTGTATTGCTTTCTGTTATTCCCATCATGGTAAGGAAATTCCAGCTGGGATTAGGCCTCATTCCACTAGGGCTACTGCCACTTCTACAGCTTTTCTAAGGGGGGTAGCAACTAAAGATATTTTGGAGGCTGCTACTTGGAGTTCAGTGCATACTTTCTCTAAGCATTATCACCTTCCACTTTACTCTAAATCGAGGGCTGGTTTTGCCACTGCAATTTTACAGAGCATTTTGGCAGCTCCTACTGCTTTATAGTTTTGCCATCCTTCCTTTTCTCTGCTTTGGGATTCTACCCAAGTGTAAGGACTGCAGCAATGTGAGATGAAGAACATAGTACAGTTTTGTACCTACCATAAATGTAGATGTTCGAAGATCCACATTGCTGCAGTCCAATTTACCCTCCCTCCTTCCCCTCTGTAGTTAGAGGCGGTTGTGTGGTGTGGGTTGTACATATTGTAAATATTGTATATATTGTACATATGGTTAGTACACGGGTGGTTGGTTGTTTTTTGTTGGCTTTTGGTTTTGGCCTTTCTGTTTAGGGTCTTCTGACATCTGGGGCAAGAAAAGACTGAGGATATGACGTCTGTCATGCGCATATGTACCCTGACGTCCTGATGTCAGTCTTATGCGCCTTGACCGACGTCAGCCTAATACTTTGATATTCGGGCCGACCGAGGACAGCGGACTACCCAAGTGTAAGGACTGCAGCAATGTGGATCTTCGAACATCTACATTTATGGTAGGTACAAAACTGTACTTTTTCTTACCGACTTACTGTTTGTTGATTTATTGATGGTCCTTTTGGTGGTGGGAAATTACATGGATGAATCCCATCTCTATTATTTTTTTAGATATTTTGACTTCCAGACAATTTCATTCAGTGAGTGTCGTGTGATTACTGAGGTTGCCTATTTTACAAGTAGGGGCTTTTTGTGTGTGTAAGATTTAATATGTATACTGAATATAATTTTGCAAATGGAATTCTTAGTTAAACCTGCCCCTCTTCTTGGGCAACTAGACTTGAGTAACCAATATTAGATCTTAGCCATCCAGTTGGGAAAGGTTAGTGTATGGATTTTCCATC
>NC_056733.1:669663224-669665724 GCF_019279795.1 Protopterus annectens
GTTATTCAAACACCTTTCAGTAAAGCTGTGATGGATGTCATTTTGGAAGCCAGAAGGCCTAGTACTAGAAAATCTTGTGCTGATAAATGGAAGAGATTCTGTGCTTGGAAACCAAGCACACGGAACTGACACAGCAGAGCCAAATATTCCTCAGATTTTGCAATACTTGACTGACAAAGGCCTATCTTTTTCATCAGTAAAAATCCATGCCTCTGCCATCTCGGCTCATTACAATGCAGAGCCACCAATCTTTTCTCATCCTTTACTAAAGCAGTATCTTAGAGGGACCAAAACTTTAAGGCCTCCCAGAAGATCACTAAATTCTGCATGGGACTTGTGTTGGAAAAGCTCACCCTGCCTCCATTTGCACCAGCTTCTACTGCAGATCTAAAGTTCTTATTGGAAAACTGCTCTGCTGACAATTACTTCAGCAAGAAGGGTCTCAGAGCTACAGGCCCTCATGGCTGCGGAGCCTTTTATCATATTTTACCCAGACAGGGTGTCCCTCAGGCCCAATCCTTCCTTTATGCCCAAGGTGGTTTCCAGTGTGGCTGTTGACCAAACTATTCATCCGCCAACTTTTTATCCAAATCCGCGGAACAAGGAAGAGCGGATTCTGCTTTTCTTGGGACGTACACAGACAACTAAGATTCTACTTCATCAGGACTAAAGCTGTAAGAAAATCTGAGTGGTTACTATTGACATTTGCTGCAAGATCAGAGGGAAAGGCTATTTCAAAGTGGATAAGCCACTACATTTGTTTCTGCTACTTGCACAATGGCAAATTGGTGTCCAAGAGCATTGGGTCTCATTCCACCGGGGCTGCAGCTACATCAGCAGCTATTCTCATAGGGGTACCAACTAAAGACATTCTAGAGGCCGCTACTTGGGAGTTTGTTCGCACTTTTCTTTTACAAAGCATCATCATTTGCGCCTCTACTCAAGTCCAGGGCAGGCTTTGCCACTGCAGTTCTGCAGGGCCTTATAGCTGCCCCTAATGCAGTTTAGCTCCAGCCTCCTGTCCATAGCTTTGGGTATCTACCCAAATGTAATGACTGCAACAGTGAGACACTAAGAACATAGTACAGTTGTGTACACTTGCCATAAATGTAGATGTTCAAGTTCACTGTTGCAGTCTTGTAATGTGTGTGTGTATATATGTATGTATGTGTGTATGTATATGTACCTGTACAGGTATAGGTATTTTGCTACCCATTTGGGGAAAGAAACTAAAAATGGCATCTGCTGCTTGTTTAATACCCCTGACGTCATGAAAGAGGAGACTGCAACCAACGCAGGACCCAAGACTTTGGATTTCAGGCTGACTGAGGGCAAACTGCCAACAGATTACTCAAATGTAATGACTGCAACAGTGAATACACTCTAACATCTACATTTATGGTAAGTGTACACAACTGTACTTTCTCTGCACTGCCCTTTGACTTGTCTACTGCGCCCAGGGTCTTTACAAAGTGCTTGACACCAGTAATTGCATTTTGCAGACAAAGAAGCATACAGATTTATCCTTACCTGGACTCAAGCAGAGAACAAGAACATTCTTCATCTGGCATTTGTAAAAAGGCTTCTAACATGCCTAAGGTACACAAAAAGAAATCCCAACTGGAACCCTCTCAAATTATATTCCTGGGTGCAAACTTTAATATAACTGCCCAGATGGCTTACCTTATGCCAGACAAAGGCAACTGACGACATATTCCAAACAGATGGCAACAAAGACCCAGTTATCTGAAAGAAAAATTCTGCAGGCTTTGGGGTTCATGCCATCCTGCATTCTTAAATTCCATATGCAAGACTGCATATGAGGAAACTTCAATGGTACCTAAAAAGTTTATGGAGTCAACATTGTCAGTCTGGAAACAAGAATTACTCTCATTCCCTGCCTACAACAGGTGTTTCTTTGGTGGGCAGAGACATGTCACCAAAACAAGGGACTGTCGCTCACTCTACCCCCTGCCACCCAAACCCTAACTACAGACTCATCAGACTATGCTTGGGGGGCCCACCTGGTGGGGAGATGCATTCAGGGTATATGGAGCCTAAAACAAATGCATCTGCATATCAACCAGAAAAAGATGCTAGCTGCTCGGAATGCTCTGACAGCCTTCAAGGACTTACTTCATCCAGAACACCACGGTTATATGGTACATAAGCAGGGGGTACACATTCCTAGCCCCTTTGCAGACTAGCCATGGCATTGTGGAACACTGCTTTGACTTGCCAAGTACATCTTCAAGCTCAGTTCCTGCCAGGAAAACAAAATACTCTGGCAGACTACCTAAGCAGAAATCTTATGGACCCGCACGAGTGGAAACTGGATCCACTTTTTCAGCATGGTAACACAGAAATGGGGGAGCCCAGACATAATTTTGGGGAGAGGCAACTAAATCTATCAACTGGACAAATTCTGCACAAGGACTTATCACAGACAAGCATGGAAGGTGGATGTCCTATCCTTAACTGATCAGTCTATTCGTTTCCC
>NC_056733.1:669670724-669723224 GCF_019279795.1 Protopterus annectens
GGTCCGGTCTCCAATGAGGCTCTGATGCAGCCCCGGACTACTGCAGATCTGGAACCAGAGACCGCTTCGGAACTTGTCTCTGAAAGTACCAGGCCGACGCAGCTTTTTTGTTCAGCCCCTACCAACGATACTGCTGAAAGTCTGTGCTGCAGAAACTCCTTCGGTTTCTGAAGGTGTCCTCAGACCGCTCATCTTTAAAACGTATCCTAAGACAAAGACTCCTATTAAATCTAAAAAGACCACTTCAGTCCCCTGTTCAAGGCCCCATGCCTAAGAAACAGATGCTCAAAATGGCTGAAAATTTGATCTCTTTAATCAGGGGTTCCCAACCCTCTCCTATCAAGGCCTAGACAAGGGGAAGATTATGCATCCTCTGAACAAGTGTCTATTTCCTCAGGCTCCTCAGAGGACCAAGATTACTCCTCCCCTTATGAAGATTCTGATGCTGAGGATTCCATTCCCTCAGTTTCTCCCCGTGAAGACTACTCCTTTGGGGAAACTTTACACACCGAGGTAACATTTTCACTGGGAAGGTCAGGACTACTCTGACTCTAAGAAAAGGCTCAGTTTCTTTTACTCCCCCAGCACAGACCACTTGCCATCCCCCCAGTTTTAGACATTGTGGATGATGTTTACTTAGAATCCCGTTTGAACCCAGACTCTCTGCCTCCTGCTCCGGCCAAACCTGACATACTATAGAGTGCCTGATTCCCCCAAATTTCTTCACAAGTCCTGCTGCTGATCCAGAGACTAAGGCCTCTATGGCTAAAAATCCTGTACCCTCTGAAAGTGACTCCAGAGCACTAGACAGGTGGGGGGGGGGGAGGTTTACACCTCAGCCACTTCAGCTATGAGGGCACTAAATTGCCAGTTTCACATGCTAAAATATCAGCAATTTCTAATGTCTCAGTTGAAACAAGAAATGAGCACTTTCCCTCAACAGTCTGAATTGAAAGAAATGCAGGATCTGTTGCATGCAACTGAAAAGGTGGGCAAACATACTTTACAATGTGAGTTTGATTCTTTGGAGGCTTCCTGCAGAGCAGCTGTCACTGGGTCTGTTATACGTAGGCATGCTTGGTTAAAGGAACCAACTCTGCCTGATAAAGCAAAGCTTCTAGATGCTCCCTTACAGCAGGATATTCTTTTTGGAGTTAAAGCAGAGGAAGTCTTAAAGAAAATTGAGGATAAGGCAAAATCTTTGCAGATAGTCAGATTTCCTACAGGTACAGCCCCCTCGCTTCAGCAGAAATTGGCCAACAAAAAAATTGGTCCTTTCCAGCTACTGACAGGCCACAGGGGTAAATAGATGTCAGAGAGGCAGAGGACAACCACAAGCCCAGTACAAACCTAGACAATGGGGCACTGCAGCACAGAAGGGAGGAGAAGACTGGTCACAAACTTCCAGAAGGCAAACTCAATGACTTGCATCTCATTCGGCCAAGCAACACTCTTGGCAGCCCCCTTGGGAGGAAGACTCTCAACTGGCACATTGTCACAAAGGACAAATGGGTCCCAAGACATAATTTCACGAGGATGCTGATTCCATTCACACCTTGCCAACAAAAAGAGGAATGCCAAACCTGCCACAAAATCAATGGGCAGAGGCACAAAGACAAATTACAGCTCTCTTGGACATGAGCACCATTCAAATCGTACCTACTCGAGAGCAAGGCCAAGGATTTTACTCAAGACTCTTTCTAGTTCCCAGAAAGGACAATGCCTGGAGACCAATTCTGGACCTTTCAATTCTAAACACCTTCCTACAAGTACCCAAATTCAAGATGCTGACACTACAGCAGCTTCTTCCCATGTTGGGCAAGAAATCCTTGCTAGTAAAGTTGGACCTCAAGGAGGCATACCTGCATGTCCCTGTCAAAGTTGCAGAAGATACCTCAGTTTCATTGCAGGTTCAACCCATTACCAATTCTCTGCACTGCCCTTTGGCTTATCTACTGCGCCCAGAGGCTTCACAAAATGCCTGGCACCAGTAATTGCATACTGCAGACTAAGAGAATTCAAATATACCCATACCTGGATGACTGCCTCATCCAAGCAGAAAACAAGGACATCCTCTTACAACATCTGGCTTTTGTAAAACATCTAAGTTGCCTGGGGTACACAGTAAACTAAAAGAAATCAAAACTAGTACCCTCACAAAATGACATTCCTGGGTGCCAGCTTGAATACAACGGCCCAGAAGGCTTATCTGACGTCAGACAAACTACAACTGACTTTGTACTTCAAAACAATGGCAACAAAGACCCAACTACCTGCAAGAAAAATTCTGCAGGCCTTGGGCTTCATGGCATCTTGCATACTACCAATACCATTTGCAAAGCTGCATATGAGGAAATTACAGTGGTAACTAAAAAGCGTATGGTCTCAACACAGCCACAGTTTGGACACTGTCTCATTCCCTGTATACAACAGGAGATTCTATGGTGGTCACTGGCATGTCACCTCAACAAGGGTCAGCCTTTCACCTTGCCCCCAGCCAGGCAAGCTGACAACAGATGCATCGGACTATGCATGGGGGGGGGCACACATGGCAGGACAGTGCGTTCAAGGCGTATGGTCTGCAGATCAAAGGAATCTGCACATCAATCAAAAAAGAGATGCTAGCTGTACAGAATGCTCTGACAGCCTTCAAGAATCTATTACATCCAGGACAACTTACAAGGACTGACAACACTACAGTAATGTGGTACATAAACAGACAAGGGGGTACTCGCTCCTGCCCTCTGCAGGCAAGCAATGAACTTGTGGAACACAGCTCTGGCTTACCAAGTTTGCTTCAATTCCTGCAAGTCAGATGACCTCGGCAGAAACATCATGGATCCCCACAAGTGGAAACTGGATCCCCAAGTATTTGCAGTGATAACTCAAAAATGGGGCCTTCCAGGCATAGACCGGTTTGCCAGGCCTCAAAAAAACTATCTACTAAAAATTTTTGTAAAAGGACACTTCACCATCAAGCTTGGAAAGTGGACGCACTCTCTCATTCAGCTGGAAAAACCTGACAGTATATGCCTTCCCTCCATTGCCTCTCCTCACAAAGGAGCTTCTTAAAGTCCGAAAGGAGAGACCACGACTGATACTCATAGCTCCAGACTGGCCACGCCAGCACTGGTACCCACTATTGAGGAATATGGCCCAGGGCCCACCTTGGATTTTACCACAAACAACCCATTTGCTCACACAGCAAAGCAATCGGATTCTTCACAGCCAGCTAAAAAAAACCTTAACTCTGGCTGCATGGCAAATCACCTAAACATCCAGCCAGCTCCTCTTTCCCAAGCAGTTATGGATGTTGTTCTGGAAGCTAGGAGGCCCAGCACCAGGAAGGCCTATGCGGACAAATGGAAAAGGTTTTGTGCTTGGAACCAAACTAAAGGCCATAATACACTTCAGCCTCACCTACCTCAGATTCTACAGTATTTAACGGAGATGTTGCACAAAGGACTTTCTTTTCTTCCATTAAAATCCATGCATCAGCTATTTCTGCCCACTACAACACAGAACCACCCTTATTTTCGCAGCCACTTCTAAGGCAGTTCCTCAGAGGGGCAAAAAACATTAGGCCTCCCAGGAGAGCACCTACACCAACATGGGACCTCAATTTTGTTCTGGAAAAACATACGCTTCCTCCCTTTGAACCAGCTTTCTCTGCAGATCTACAGTTCCTATCATGGAAGACTGCCCTGCTGCTAGCAATAACTTCAGCTAGAAGAGTCTCAGAGCTGCAGGCACTAATGGCAGTGGAACCTTTCCTCATTTTCCATCAAGATAGTTTCTCTACAAACTAATCCTTCATGCCTAAGGTTGTTTCCAGTGTCTTTAAATCAAACCATTCACTTACCCACCTTCTTCCCAAACCCACAGAACAAAGGAGAAAGACTCCTGCATTCCTTGGACATTCACAGGCAACTTCGGGATAAAACTAAGGCTTTCAGAAAATCTGACCAGCTCTTTGTATCCTATGCTACAGCTTCACAAGGGAAGGCTATATCAAAGCAAACCATTTCCAAATGGATAGGACATTGCATTCATTTTTGCTATACCCATTATGGAAAACCAGTTCCTGCTACCATTAGGCCCCACTCTACCAGGGTAACAGCTACATCAGCAGCCTTTCTCAGGGGGGTACCAACCAAGGAGATTTTGGAAGCTGCAACTTGGAGTTCAGTACACACCTTTACCAAACAATATCACTTACCACTTTATTCTAAGACTAGGGCTGGCTTCGCCACTGCAGTTCTGCAGGGCCTTCTAGCCTCCTCTAACCCTCTTAACTCCTCCGCCCATCCATAGTTTTGGGATTCTATCAAAGTGTGATGACTGCAGCAGGGTAACACTATGAACATAGTACAGTTTTGTACCTACCATAAATGTAGATGTTAGAGTGTACACCCTGCTGCAGTCCAGGTTACCCTCCCTCCATCCCCTCTGATCTAACTGGCTAAAACTATACTATACCTTCCTGATGTATTTGCTTATAGCTGGAGGGATTTTGTGTTTGTGCAAAAAATATTACTTTATTTGGTACTAATTACTGACCACCTTTTTGAGGGCACCTGACATCTGGGGCAAGAAACTGAAGATGGCGTTGGATGCATTATTTATACCCCTGGCGCACTGACGTCTGGGAAGAGGCGACTGCAACCGATGCTGGACCAAGACTTTGGAATTCCAGCCGACTGCAGGGACCGCCTGATGACAGGATAACCCAAGTGTGACTGCAGCAGGGTGTACAATCTAACATCTACATTTATGGTAGGTACAAAACTGTACTTTAGCCTTAGTTTAAAGTGTGCGTGTGTGCGGCCTGTTTTTATTAGGTTAATTCATATTTGTTGGGTGTGTCCACTTCTGTCATGGCCGATGACAAGGGCAAACACTTAAGGGTTTAAAAAATGCCCTAAATGTGGGCAGATGGTCATTGACAGCCATGTCAATTGTCTACTGCTTAGGTGCTTTGCACTTGCAAGGGTCCTCCAAGAGAGAGAGAGAACTTATTGGCAGGGGTTTGTTGAAACCTTCTTTCCAGGAGGCTTTGAGTGACCAGGATAGATCTAGTAAGTCCTCAGTCTTCCAAGACTTCTGTGGATTCAAAAAAGTCTGACATCAGCTCCACAGGTCTCTGAGCAGACTTTTTTTTCCTTTTTCCTTTGGAGCTAGTCCCTGGTTTTGGAACTGGTATCCAAAATCTATACTTCAGTCGGTACCATAGATCCATTCATCTGTCTTTTGTCAGCCTTTCATATTTGAATGTGGATCTTCAAATTTGAATGTGGATCGTGTGGTGCAGAAGCTTTTACAGCCACCAGCCTTCGCATTGAAGCTGAGAGTGAGTTGTCTCCTAAGACATCCTCTACCTCAAGTCCGGCTTCTTCATCCCCTAAAGCAGCTGTCTACTTGCGCTTCACATATCCTGGCAAAGCGCAGAGACCCAGAGCCTCAGGAAGACCCATTGGGTGGCCCATGCTCTTTCAAGACCTCACCAGAAGCTCCCACTGATGACCCAGGCAGAGAGTTTAAGAGGAAACATTTAGACTCCCCTCAGGAGTCCCTAACATCTGATACTGACTTGGATGAATCGGAAGGGTCCCCCTCTGAGGATCTCATTTGCAGAGATGCTTGAAATCCTTGGGCAGAGGGGTGACTGGCAGTCCACACACCCTACTGAAGACTGGTCTGTTCTCCTGAAGGCTTTCAGGTCTCAGACCTTCACCTCTTGGCTGTCTCCGCCCCTTGAGCTTATGTAGCTGGTCTCATGAAGGGTGTGGTAGTCTCCATACACCATGTAGTTTGTCCCTAGAAGGCCTAATTTCATATCTGCCCACCAAGATAACACCTTTACCAGAGGTGTGCCACTTGATGCCATGGTGGTGGCAGCAGCCACCAAAAAGGAAATGGCTGAAACTTCCTTGTCTATCCATCCTCCTAACAGAACCCAGGATCATGGATAGATATGGGAAGCACATGTTTAGTTCAGCGACACTTGCACTCCGCTTAACTCTTTAACCCATTCCTTGAAACTACAAAGATCTTGGAGCTGGGAGATGCTCTTCAGGGTACACTAGCTGCAGGAACTACAGACAAAGTTGCCTCCCAGCTTGCTACCCTCAACTCCATTGCTAACTTATCCATGCGCCTCATTTCATATGCAGGCGATGTAGGAGTTGCTCTTGGGAGACTCTCCTGGATGTGCTTGTGATCCTTCGCGGAGCCCTTGAAGTCATTCTTTGAATACCCCTTTTGATGGCTCATCCCTTTTTGGGACCAAAGTTAAGGTAACTTTGAACAGGTGTGAACAGGAGGGAAAGACGGTCTGCAGTCTTTTTCCACCCCTACCAGACCCTACCCCAAGGGTCAAAGTAGAGGGAAAAAGTTGTTCTGAAAAGCCCAAGGAGCTTTCCAGGACACATGTTAAACCCCCCTCCAGGAGCAGAGGAGGGGGCAGTAATGGAAGACACCGCCCTTGCAGCAGAGGGGGTCCACAAAACTAGGGTGACAGATCACTTCTTTGGAAAGCCCTAGGAGGGCTGACTGTCCTGCTCTGGAAGCAGTCAGGGGTCACTTTGTACCCAATTGTCATTTATTTTGAGCCAGGTGTCTGGGTAGAAAGATGCAATTTCCAGAGGATACTTCATCCCATTTGCCACACCCTCTCCACAAACTATCCTGGACGTTTAAGGGAACAAGCAAAAGTAGATGTCCAGATATTGCAAAGTCATCCAACCAGTCCCAGCAGACCAGACAGGATCCAGAACTTAAGATTCTTTAGTTCCAAAAAAGACTGGGGGACTGGAGACCTATATTGGACCTCAGCAGACTAAAATCAGTCAAGTTTCGGATGGTCACGCTTCAGTCGATCTTTCCTTTCTTAGGGAAAGAGAATTGGATGTGCTCTGTAGATCTCCAGGATGAGTACTACCACATAAAAATGGCCAGGCCATCCAGGGGTCCTCTGCGCTTCTGTCTGGGAGCCAATCATTACCAGTTTTGAGCCCTGCCCTTTGGTCACACTAAAGCCCCCTAAAGCCCCCAATGTGTTCAAATGAGTGGCAGTGGTCACTGCTCACCTGGGACGTTTAGTATTCCAGGTGTTTCTGCAGCTAGACTATTGGCTCCTCACCACCACCAGGTATCAACTCATTCAGGCCAGGGAATCCACTCTTTCAGCCTGCAGCCAGCTGAGCGTTACAGTAAACGCAATCTGCTTTGTCACCATCACAGCATATAGTCTATCTGAGCAGAACTGGACGTCTCCACCACCACACTACTTCTTCCAGTAGAAGGAGTCTTAATACTCCGTCAGCAGGCTCATATTCTAATAGCCAAAAGCAAGGCTCCAGCAGGCTCGCATTCTAATAGCCAAAAGCAAGGCTCCAGCATCAGAAGTTCTAAAATTTAGGTATGATGGCAGCAGCAATTCTGGCCATATGACTAGGTAGCTTGCACGTGCGGATAGTGCAATGGCTGTTCACTCAATGGTTTTACTTTTTGCAGGAGTTTGTGATCATTATCAGGTATCTTCAGTGGTGGTTGACCTTGCTTCATGTTACGGTAGGACGTCCATTTGTTTTACCTCCACCAGCGGCCACAGTGACCACAGATGCTTCCCTGATATGGGGGGTGTTTTCAGGGAAGAACAGCCCAAGGCACATGGACCATCAAGGGACACATCTGCATATCAATGTCTTACAGATGAGCAGTACTTTTGGCGTTGCAGTACTTCCAGGACTCTTCCTGTGGGTACGATTGCAATTCAGACTGACAAGTCAGTGTTCTGGTACTTATAAACGAGGAAGAACCAGGTCGTACCCAGTTTGTCATGAGGCCCTAAGAGTATGGCCAGTGGGCTATATCCACCCAGCGCTTTCTGCACATCTTGGGGAAATCAACATCATAGCAGGCAAGCTGAGCAGTTTTGTTGCCCCACGAGTAGTCAAAGACCAATAGCGGACAGGATATTCTGCAGGTGGGACTAGCCTTGCTGCTACCTTTTTGCCCATTACATAAACACGAAATGTAGAAGCTGCTTTGCTCTGGCTCGCCCTCTGGGAGAAGCCCCAAGGGATGCACTCGTTCAAGATAGGCCCCTGGGTCTCCTGTATGCATCCCCACCAATCCAACTGATACCCAAGGTATGGCAGAAAGCAAAAGCCCTGGGAATGACTACCATTCTAATGGCTCCTCATTGGCTTGGTCACATTTGGTTCCCCTTCCTTTGACTTCATCTTTTGGAGGACCCCTGTCTGGATTCTGGACCCAGTTCTAGACCTCCCGACACACACTGGGGAACTTCATCCCTCTCTGCAGTCCCTGAGGCTGACAGCTTGGCTGCTCCAATTCCCATCATAGTCTGGTTCCATAACCTTTTTAATGAGACAAAGCAAATTCTCTTATCCTCTTAAAAATCCTCTACAAAGAAGCTATACCTCAGCAAATGGGGAAAAAAAATTTGTATGGGCCTCTATTGATCCTTACCATGCACCTATGGGCTCTACTAGAATTCTTGACCATGATTCTTCAATAAAGGAACTGCAACAGTCACGGTTCAACTTGCTGCCATTTATAACTTTCATCTTGGATTGGAAGGATTGAATATTATGTCGCACAAATTATCTAAAGCCTTTCTCAAAGGGACTTTTCATATTGGACCATTTGTGAAATCTCCCTGTTCCACATGGAATCTAAATTTTATGCTTTCCCGCATAATTCTTCTATTTGAACCGGCTTCCTCCATGTGACGTCAAATTTTTGTCATGGAAAACTCTTTAGTGGCTATTCTGCCCGCAGAGTATCAAGAGCTTAAAGCCTTGTCCATTAAGCCTCATTTGATTTTCCATGCTGAAAGGTCTCACTTCGAAAAAAAAAACCCTCTTTTGCCCAAGGTTTGTATTGAAACTAATTGATTTGCCAGTTTTCTTCCCCAATCACTCCAATCTAGAATGCATGCTGCACAAACTTGATAAGACAGCTCAGGTTTTATTTGGATAGAACAAAAGATTTCAGGAAATCGGATCAGCTTTGTTTCCTATTCAGACTCCAGGAAAGGTATGCCAGTGGCTTAAGCAACTCTGTCTAAATGGTTTTGTATCACCTTTGCTTATTCAGCTGCCAATATGCCCTTACAGCGTAAAATTAAAGCTCACTCAACCAGAGCAGTTTCTAAATCTGCTTTTTCTGCCAGACTTCCTGTTAACATTTGTGCAGCAGCCACTTGGTCGAAACCTCATACCTTGATCACTCCTCAAAGTTGACATGGCCTCCTTTGGATCCACGGTCCTGAGAAATATACTCCTGAGAGCCACCCGAGGTAGATGTGCTCTGGACACTACCAATCAGTAAGAATGAACAGCAAGGTAGAGGTAGAACTTCACATAAAGGTGATGTTCTTTGTGTTTCACTGTTGCAGTCATCACTTTTGGTTTATCTGCTTGGCAGTAGCCCTCAGTTGGCCTGATTAACAAAGTCTTGGGTCCTGCACTGGTTCCATAACGTCAGGTTGTCAGGGGTATAAAACATGCAGCCAACGCCATTACATCAGTCTTTCTTGCCGTGCGGTGCCTGAAGCAGAAGCAGTTCGCAAGTGCCGGTCGGCTGACTCCTGAGACTCTTCAGCTTGAAGCCTTCGGTTCTGAAACTGGAAGTCTTCAACTAAAGCCAAGTACCCCGTTGGAGAAACTTTTTCTTGCTCCTTACCGAGGTCAGAAAGTCAAATTGAAATACTTGTGGAAAGCAAATACCTCGTTAAAGATTTTCATTCCTACTGTATTCCTTGCCTAGGCCCTGACCATGACATACAGTGCTGTCTGTTTTGTGCTTTAATGATCTGTGCTCTATCGGTCTGTATATTTTCACCTCTAAATATTTCGGTTCTCTGTTTAATTATCCAGAAATGTATGTTAGCCATCTGACTACTGGGATTCTGAAAAAATGCAAGGATAAAGACAGACTGCCGTGGTCCAAAACTGCCGATGACGCTTATGGCAGTTGTCAGTTCACTGGTACTCGGTGAGTTGCTTTCGCAGCCCCTGATACCCGCTACTTCTGATTCGCAGGCTTCTACTGAGACCCATTTGGAGTCCAGTATGCCACAAGATGCTTAAACTATGGAACCTGCGGATGTCTCTACCTTGGATGGGTCTGGAGCTGCTGTGCAGGCACTGGCTTCTGTGGGGTGTATTCAGGCCTATGGACTTGCATATTAAACAGACTCCTCCCTCTTTTTGGCCTAAAAACTAACGCACAGGCTGCATGCTCAGGCCCCTATGCCTAAAAAACGACTAATCGGGGGAAGCCAGCCTCCCCTTTTAAGAGACCTAGGACTGAAGTGGTTTATGAATCTTCTGACCAGGATTCTGATTTTTCTTATTCTTCTGATCTGGATTTGCTCTTATCTACTTATGAGGATTTGATGCAGAGGAGACTTAATCCCCCTGCTTCCCCTCCAGAGGATTTTTCTTTTGGTGAAATCTTACATACTCTGAGGGAGCATTTCCACTGGGAAAGCCAGGATTTTTCTGATTCAAATAAGAGGCTTAGGGATTTCTTACTCCTGCCTCAGCATAGGCCTGTAGCTATTCCTTCTATACTAGACATTGTTTATGCTTTTTCGGAAGCTAGTTTGACCCCTGATTCTTTGCCTCCTGCTCCCAGAAAACCTGGCAGATATTACAGGGTTCCTGATCACAAGTTCCTTTTTAAAAATCCTGTTGCGGATCCAGAGGACCCAAGGGCATTAAGGCTTATACTGCTAAAAAAAAATCCTACCCCCTCTGATAGACTCCAAGGTGCTGGATAGATGGGGTAGGGAGGTTTACACTTCTGCAACCTTGGCCATTAGGGCTTTAAACTGCTAGCTTCATATCAACATGTTGGATTGCTTAAACAGAAAATGATTATTCCTGACTGTGCGGAAAATAAAGAATTACAGGATTTAATGCATTCTGCTGAACAGGTTGGAAAACGTGCTTTGCAATGTGGATTTGATTCTTTAGAGGCCTCTTGCAGGGCTGCTGTTGTGCTCAAAAGGCATGCTTGGCTTAAGGAGCAATCTTTACCTGATAATGTTAAAGCCAAATTGTTGGATGCTCCCTTAAATCAGTACCGCCTGTTTGGCAACAAGGCTGAGGAAGTTCTTAAAAAGATAAAGCTAAATCTATGCAGACTTGTTAGATTTCCAAGTTCAGACTCCTAGATTTATTAGGCACTGGCTCTCTTAAGAATTGGTCCTTTCCAGCCTCTTCAAGTTCTTCTCAAGACAAACCCAGACATAGCTGAAACCCCAGGTTTCAGTCCCAGGGGACACCAGACTAAGCAGTGGGGGGTTTCTGCACCCAAATAGAGTAGGAAGACCCCCCCCCCCACCATTGAAAACACTCAATGACTTGCTTCTAAAACTTCCAAGCACTTCCAACTGAATGCTCCTTTAGGTGGAAAGATGGTCTGCAGGCCAAAAACTGGGAACTCTCTACTCAGGGCAAATAGGTTTTAAATATAGTCCCAAGGATACAGATTTCACTTCCACACCTTACCAAAACCAAGGAGGTGGCCAGATCTACCCCCAAATCAGTGGGCAGAAGCCCAAAATAAAGTACTCTCAAGCATGGGGGCTATTTATTTGGTACCAGAAGAGGAAAAGGGGCAAGGGTTCTATTCAAGACTTTTCCTGGTACCCAGAAAAGGCAATACATGGCATGGCGTCCTATCCTGGACCTTTCTAGTTTAAATACCTTTTCTGGTGATTCCAAAATTAAAGATGCCGACTTCACCAGCTGCTTCCTATGCCAGGCAAAGATGCATGGTTGGCAACACTAGACTTAAGCATACCTGTACATCCCTATCATGGAGTCTTGCAGAAAATACCTACGCTTCAAAGCAGGCTACATGCACTATCTGTTCTTGCACTGCCCTTTGTGAATACCCTGGGCGCAGTAGATAAGCCAAAGTGCCTAGCTCCAGTCATTGCATTTTGCAGGCAGGGAAATACTCAAATATACCCATATTTGGATGATTGTGTAATTCAGGCAGAAAAGCCAGGGCATACTTTTGAATCCTCTGGCCTTTGTTCAAAGGGTACTGACTTGTCTGGGGTACACCATAAACGAAAAATCACACCTGGTACCCTGTCAACAAAATTATATTCCTGGGGTAGACTTGAATACAACTTCCCAGATGTTACCTCACACCAGAGAAATTCATTTGACAACCTACTTCAAAGAAGTGGCCACAAAAACCCAGTTATCTGCAAGGCAAATACTGCAAGCCTTGGGGTTCATGGCCTCCTGCATTCTTCTAATTCCATATGCAAGGCTGCATATGAGGAAACTGCAATGGTATCTCAAAAGTCTATGGTGTCAAGTCACAGGATCTCAAAGCAATGATTTCTGTCATACCTTGCCTAGGCCTAGAGTTCCTTTGGTGGGCAGAGGCCTGCCACCAAAACAGGGGACTACTGTTCACACTACCCCCTCTGCCGCCCAAACCTTAACAGACTCTTCAAACTGTGCATGGGGGGCCCACCTGGCAGGGAAGTGCATTCAGAGCAAATGGAGCCCAAGTCCAATGCACCTGCATATCAATCAAAAAGAAATGTTAGCTGTACAGAATGCTCTGACAGCTTTCAAGGACCACATTCGTCCAGGACAATTAATGATAGACTGACACCACTGTTGTGGTACATAAGCAGGGGGTACACATTCTTACCTCCTCCCCCCAAAACTATCAGCTTATGCCTTTTCTCTGCTCTCCAAAGTGCTACTAAAGATCAAACAAGACCGATTTTGATTCCACCAGACTGGCCACACCAACACTGGTACCCCCTCTTGTGCAGTGGTGGGTCACTGTGGGCCCCATGGCACCTGCCTCAGACTCCTACTGTATTGTCTCAGCAGGAGAACCCTCAAAACACTGAATCTAGCAGCCTGGCTAATTACTTTCTCCTTTACCATCCCACAGTAAACCAGTGGATATCATTTTAGAAGCAAGGAGGCCCAGTACCAGAAAGTCTTATGCTGAAAAATGGAAGCGATCCTGTGCCTGGAACCAATCCCAAGGGATGAGCACAGCAGTGCCCAATTTACCTCAAATTTTACAATACTTCACTAAGGTGCTTCATAAGGACTTCCTCTTTCTCCTCCAAAATTCACACCTCTGCCATCTCCGCTCAACACAGAAGCACCCCCTCTTCTCTCATCCACTGCTTAAGCAACTCCTCGGAGGGGCCAAAAATCTGTGACCACCCAGGAAAAAAAACCCATCCTGGGACCTCAATTTTGTATTGGAAAAGCTCTCCCTTCCTCCTTTAGAGCCAGCTACCACTGCAGACTTAATTCCTTTCCTGGAAAACTGCTTTCCTTTTAGCAATCACTACAGCAAAAAGGATATCTGAATTGCAGGCCGTCATGGCAGTGGAGCCTTTCATCATCTTTCATGTGGACAGGGTGTCCCTCAGGACCAATCCCTCCATGCCCAAGGTGGTATCCAGTGTGGCCCTTATCAGTCCATACATTTGCCAGCCTTCTTTCCTAATCCACAGAACAAAGGGGAATGGATTCTGCATTCCTTAGACATGCACAGACTACTTACATTCTACTTTGACGGAACTAAACCTCAAAGGAAATCTGATCAACTGCTGGTAGCATTTGCTGCAGGGGCAGAGGGGAAGGCTATTTCAAAGCAAACCATTTCCAAATGGATAGGCCATTGCTTTCCTTTCTGCTACAAACACCATGGAAAACCTATCCCAGATGGGATCAGACCCACTCTACCAGGGCTGCATCTACCTCTACAGCTTTTCTGAGGCGTCCCTCTCGGGGACATCCTAGAAGCTGCTACCTGGAATTCTGTACATACTTTCACCAAACATTACATACTTTCACCAAACATTACCATCTGCCAATTTTCTCTAAATCCAGAGCTGGCTTTGCCACTGTGGTCTTGCAGGGCCTTTTAGCTGGTCCTAATGCTATTTAAATTCCTCCTCCCATCCTTAGTGTTTCACTTTTGGGTAGAGTCCCAAAGCTAAGAGTACAGTTGTGTACACTTAACATAAATGTAGATGTTGGTGTATTTACTGTTGCAGTCCTGGTTACCCTCCCTCCAGCCCCCCTCCCCCCCCTTTTTTTTTCTTGGCTATACCTCTACTTTCCTTTGCTATCTTCAAATGCTTTTTGGTGTATTTGCTTTTTTGTTGGAGGTACAACCATGTATATTTATAGATTTTAATTGCTTCCCATTAAGGGGGCACCTGACATCTGGGGCAAGAAACTGATGTAATGGCATCAGCTGCATGTTTTATACCCCTGGCGACCCGACAACATGGAAGAAGGGACAGCAACTTAGCTGGACCCAAGACGTTGTTAATCAGGCCGACTGAGGGCTACTGCAAGCAGATAACCCAAAAGTGATGACTGCAACAGTGATTACACTGTAACATCTACATTTATGGTAAGTGTACACAACTGTACTTTATGTACTTAACATAACGTTCCATGTGAGTTGGTCATCTCACCTTCTTTCTTGTGTCCCTCCCGGGTTTTCAGAAGACTGCGATGCTAGATCCCTCCTGGACACTCAACCCTTCTGTACTTTCTCTTATGGAGTTATATAATGACATATGGTACTACTATATGCATCAAACAAGATCTGAGACAACTCTAGGTGCATCATGGGATAGGGTCTTGGCCTTGAGCTACTTTAAATCTTCGCTTTGTAGTAGGCAGACTCAGAGCTGAGGGATTGGCTCCAAACCATCAGTAAGAATGAAGGCGAGATGACCTCGCATGGAACGTTATGGTAAGTACTTGACTTTTTTTAATGGGTAATAGCTTGGGCACAGCTTCAGGATAAAGTTGACAAATGAAAATATGTTTAAGTTCACTTCACTATTCAGCGGTTCACTTGCCACGTTCTAGGATTTTGGGACATTTGCTTAAATGGTGGCTTCTATTTACATGGCATCTTGCCAGACAAGTACAGTGGCATCTTGACACACTGGTCTCTGACATCAGACAGATTGCAAGATTTGCAAATCTTAAGTGACTTTCCTGCAGTCTGTGACATTATCCAAACAGGGCAGAGTCTGTTATACCAACAAGTGGGAGGGACTGGGATTTTTTTTTTTGCTGCATCAACCATCTGACGGTCAGTTCCTTGGACTGAACCAAACTGTCAACACCTTGACAGTGTCCCAGAAGTTTGTCAGTTGGGGGTACCTTGCCAGCAACAGATCTGTTAATTACCTTACCCCCAGCTGCATAGGTAAGTTCATGTCTAGGAAATCAAGGTGTTGACAGTGTTGCTTATGCTGTTTCATATAACATTTCAGTGTTTGAGATGCAATAACTTTTATGCAACTACTGAAGAAACTAAGTTTTTTGTTCTAAAATCTCATATTTGCTACTTTTGTCTTTGCAAGATACAACTGCACAGAGGGGGACAGGTGGTAACCCTAAATGGCACTGTGGAAGTTTGCACTTTTAACTTTGAATGGGCAAAGCCTAAGCTTTTTGTTGAAATCAATTTATGTAGTCTTATTTCAAACGTTTTACTGGAGTGTGAATGGCCAGCTCTTCAGTACAAACCGTTTTTATACTAAGTTCTAGGTCTTAAAACTGCATTTTATAAGTCACAGTAAACCTTAACTTTACATTATGTAAATAATTTGCAGTACTGCAACAAATCAAGTTTCAGCTGCTTTTTTAGCTGAAAGCTTTCATATAAGGCTAAGCATTTATGTCTTGGTAGTTGAAACATTTAGAAAACTCCATACAATTATATTTTCATAAATTACTAATCACTTTGCACTACACAGTTCAATATCCATTTACCATCGTGTAAGCGTTGAGATGAAATGTTTTAATAGTTTGAATGTGACGTTTTTGGAACTGATAAAATATGAACAAGCAATATTGCTGCCTAGAGGTGTCTTTAGTATGGAACTGTAGATCTATCCAGAGGTTTGCTCTGCAGTAATGAGTTTAATTCTTTTTTGACACCTGTTTTTATATAAAACTAGCAAGTGTGCATCACCCCCCCCCTTTGAAAAAAGTGAAGCATTTCCATATGAAACTTGATTCCTAGTTACTGACTTCAGTACTTCACTTATGTTTAAATAAGTGAATTAGTATTTGAAAGTGTTTTTTGAAATGCATACCATTTTTTAATGGTCTTTCAAGTGTGCACATTTAACTGCTGCTTTTGATGTGTGGCCATTCACATGTACATAATTAAGATATTTACAGAGGTAAGTGTACACTCCATATGTAGTGTTTACCATCACTGGCTAAGCAAGGCGTAGTCTGGTTTTCATTCAGATTCTGTAGAAAGGTGCTCCTGTTGTGAATATATGCAGTTTTTGACATGCACAGAGGTTTTATAGCATGCATGCAATCTGTAATTTGTGGTCTTGGCGCTACTGTTATAGATGTGCTAAATTTTCTTCAGGGTCAGCTGACCTACTCTAAAACTCTATGCAATCACTTGTACAAAGCCTGAATTTTTTTTTAACCAGTGTTGTTGCATCTACCACATTGTGCAGTATAAGCAGTTTACAAGGTAAATATTTGTCTGGTGGTAGAAATTGCTTGGGTAGGAACAAATGAAGGCGAATGACCATTTGCTGCAAAGTGGCAATCCATAAATTTACCATTTTCAGAATAATGGATATAAAATTAGAATGATTGCTTCTATACAGAAAGTAGCCTGTAACCCCCCACATTATTTTAAATAGTGTAAGATGTTGAACTTGCAACTGTTGCTTAGCTTTTGAAGCTATAAATTATGTCCATGGGTGTCTTTTTCTTTGTCCAGTGTTTGTGAAAGTTTCAGGAAAAAACTTTTTGGAAAAGTTCTGCATTAGTGCTTGTGCCAGATTTTTAAATGGCCATTCCATTTCAGACAAGCAAGAATAACTAAACTTGCTGTTCTGATAACCCCAAAAGCAATGCAGTGTCTAGTTTTGTATCTTGGCTTATTGTGAAATGATAGCAAGACTTAACTGTTCACTAGAGGTGTGGTCTGAAAGAGGGCACCTCAAAGCCTTCTATTTGTTCATAGGTTGGTACTAGGCTATCTGTCCTGGGGCCTATACAAGCCTAGCCGTAAGAATTCCCTGGCTATTTCTTCCCACACTATTTACTTCCCTGGACCCATGTCTAGCAGGACGACTGTGATCCCCGGGGTGATTTCCTTTCTCCCATCCAATCATCAAGGTCCCTTTTGAAGAGGGCCAAAGAGGTGCTCTGCTTGACTTGTATGGGCAGTCTATTCCAGAGTCTGGGGAGTTTCTGGGTGAGGAACCTATCCCTCCAGCATGTTTTGTTTATTGTGATGACAAGATGTAGATCCATGGAGAGTGTGGCTCTGAGGGATTGGATTTCTTTTAAGTGTAGCATGTCAAACAGCTCTGGGTTTGACATGGCCTTGTATGTTAAGCAGAGATCACCTCTGAGTAGACTATATGCGACAAGAGTATAGCTGGAGTTTTTTTTAAGGCAGTCAGCTTAGGGCATCTGCTTTAGGCCTGTGATTTTTAGTGAGGTATTTCTGCGGCCTTTCCAGTTGCAGATGTCTTGAGGTACATGCCAAATGGGGTATTGTATTCTATAATGGGTATAATGAGGTATGAGTACAGTGGGACAATGACCTCCTTTTTTCTGGATGAAAAGCCCTTAGTGATGTGTGCCACACAGGATTTCCTGGCACTCATGATGTGGTTATTGAAGGTGAGACCACTGTCCACCTGTCCCCAAGTATCATCACACTTTTTGTGTTTAGTGTACTGCCACCTATGTGATAATTCATGGGTACATGTTTTCTCCCCAGAGGGGATAGCTATACATTTCTTGGCATTGAGCTTGAGCCCATGGCTCTGGCACCAAACATCTGATCTGAAGTAGGAGATTCATTTGTCTGCAATACATTTCTTGGCATTGAGCTTGAGCCCATGGCTCTGGCACCAAACATCTGATCTGAAGTAGGAGATTCATTTGTCTGCAACCTGTGGGTTATGGATCAGATATCGGATCCGAACTGGCATGGTTTTCCAGCTATGGATCCGAGCTCTCAGCTCCTCCCCTCACCCATAATGCCCTGCTCTCCCTACATGACCTCAGATCAAGTTTGCCGCGCTGGTGACCAGATTGGATTTCAGAGCTCTTCAGCTAAGTGGTTATTTCCCTTTAAAGTCTTAAATTTAAAAATTTTTAGTTAGTTTTGTGTGAAAGTTGTAGGTTCCCTATCCTTATAGCTTAAAGTTTTAAGTTTTAATAACTTTTATAACTTTTAGTTATACCTCCCCTTGCTGGTGCGTAGTGTTTGGGCCTGTGTTTGCTTGGCTAGTTAGCCTTTATTATTTAATTTTCAAAAAAAAAAGTAGTAGTAGTATCCTTAGGATGTCTGAACCCCCTAAGGCTTTCTTTTCGAAGTGCTCCGAGTGTGGCCATAGGCTTTCTCCTGCTGATGGCCACACTCTGTGCGTTCGATGCCTTGGGGTTGAACACCTCACTTCTGGATGTTCCATTTGTGCAGGGTTCAACCCCAGGGCATTGAAGGAGCGGAGGTCGAAGCTGGTCCTGGCGGGACTTTTGCCCCCGGACTCGGCTTCGGCTACCGCTCCTTCAGGGGGTACCGTTTCTACGGTTCCCTCCTCTTCTGCTCCCCCTCCTCCACCTGGGACTCAACCTCCCTCTAGTGGTTTGGAGGAGAGGGAAGCAAGAAAAAGGACCGGAGGGAGAAGCACCATAAGCGGCGGGCCGAGACCTCTGTTTCGGCCCCGCCTGCCAGGCGGGCTTCTCCTCCGGCCTCCTTGTCTGCTGGTTCTCCCCCTCCTCGGCTCCGGTCTCCAGTGTGCTGCTCACCGGGACCTGAGGAGGAGGAGACCCGATCTCCGTCGAGGCTATCGAGGAGGCACTAGAGGCCTACCTCGGTAGCCTCGTCGAGATCTATGTACAGTTTATCTGACACTGATCTGGACCGGATGATGAGAAGGTTCATCCAGGCCCAGATGCAGATGGGAGTGCTCCTGCCTCCCCCCCCCCCCCTCTGGGGGGGAGCTTGACCCCTTTCTTTAAACCTATAGCTCCTTCTCCGACCCGCTACCCTGGTTCGGAGCGGTTGGAGCCGGGGGGGTGGGTCGGCACCGATAGTACTGGGTACTTCGGATCCGACCTCTCGGAGCCTGGATCCGAGGGGATCAGTGCTCCTTTGGCGCCGTCGGTGTCTGAGCGCACTGCCCCCTCTGATCAGAGTGCTTCGGTGCCGGCTCCGATCCACTCTTCGGATCCGAGGGGGAGCAGATTATCGGATCCTTTGGTCAAGGTTGGCTCTCCCTCTGCTTTTGATGTAGTGGAGAGGGCCCTGTTGAGGGTTTCCGGACCCCCGGCACTTGCTTCGGCTCCGTCCCGCTCCATCTGCACTGGGCCAGGCTTCCACCATCCAGCCACTGGGACAGCCCGCTCCTTTGCCCCAAGTTGTTCCTTTGGAACATGACACTGCTTGCGAGGGGTCCTCTGACAGCCCCCCTGAGGATGCCCCTCGCAAGCATACGTGCAAAAGGAGGCACATAGACTCCCACGAGTCTCTCACAGAAGACACGGATTTGGAGGAAGGGGAAGGCTCCCCAAGATCACCCCCCGAGGATGTCTCCTTTGGAGACATCATGGAAATGCTTCGCATAAGGGGGGGTGGTCTGCCCCCAAGTCTTCCTCGGACGAGTCCGTGTTCTTGGAGGCATTTGAAGCGGGCCAGTCTACCTCTTGGGTGTCCCCTCCTGCCGACCCCCTGGTGGACCTGATTACCACCAGGGCGTGGAAGGAACCGGACACCGTGGAGCCAATCCCAAAAAGGCCAGACTGCATCCTTAGTCCCCCGGCTGACCGTGCCCACTGGAGCAAGGGGCCTCCGGTAGATGCCATGTTGATGGCAGCAGCCACCAAGAGGGAACTTGCTCAGGAGAGTCCCTCAGTCCATCCCCCAAGCAAGGAGTCTCGGATGATGGACCGCTTGGGGAACGAATGTTTAGTTCAGCGACCTTTTCAGTGAGGGCGCTGAACTACTTGGCACATGTGATTAGGATGCAGCGCGATCTTATCAAGGAATACGCTGCATCCCCCCCAGAGTCCATGTCTGAGGAGGACAAACTGTTGCACTCCACCCATATGGCCACTCTCAGGTCCGTGACTAATACCTCTATGCGGTTACTGTCCCATGCTACGGAGGGAGCCGCTAGAGCTGCAGGGGCAGGCCTAGTTACTAGACTACGGGCCTGGCTCCGCCATTGTGATTTCACGGAGCCCTTCAAGGTGTCATTCGCAAACGCTCCCTTCGATGGTTCTGCCCTTTTTGGCAAAATGGTTTGCGATACTTTGACCCAGAGCGAGAAGGACGGGAAGACGCTGTCTGCCGTCAGAATCCGCTTCTCTGTGCCCCAGAGGTCCTATTCTAGGAACCAAAAGGGCCAAAAGAAGATGTGGTTCCGGAAGTCACAGCAGTCCCAACCCGCTCCGTACAACCAGTCCTTCCGTGGCAGAGGAGGGCAGGGAGGACGCCGCCCTAGGGGCAGAGGGGCTCCCAGGAACTTCGGGTCCAGAGAACCTTTCTCTGAACGGCCCGCGCAGCAGCCCTGAAGGGTTGCCCGACTGCTCCACTCTGGAGGCAGTCGGGGGGCATTTCTCGGAGCACCTAGCGGCATGGGAGTCCATAACATCAGACCGCTGGGTCCTCCGCATCCTATCCAGAGGATACCTCATTCTGTTTCATCACACCCCAAAATTAAAGCCCCTCCCCGACGTTCTACCCGGTCAGTGGGAGGCCGCTTTGGCAGAAATTGGCTATCTGCTGAAGAAAAGAGCCATCCAGCCCGTCCCCCCAGACCAGATCGGATCAGGGTTCTACTCCAGGTTCTTTTTAGTGCCAAAAAAGACTGGGGACCTAAGACAAATTTTAGACCTGTCACTCTTAAACCTGGCAGTTCCCAAGGAGAAGTTCCGAATGGTTACCTTGCAGTCCATTCTCCCCCTTCTGGGAGAAAATCATTGGATGTGCTCTATAGACCTCAAGGATGCGTACTACCACATTCTAATGGACAGACGCTCCAGGAGGTTTCTTCGCTTCCGGCTGGGAGCCAGTCACTACCAATTCAGGGTCCTTCCCTTTGGTCTCACTACAGCCCCCAGGGTGTTCACCAAAGTATTAGCAGTGGTAGCGGCCCACCTGAGGCTTCAGGGGGTACAGGTCTTCCCATACCTGGACGACTGGCTCCTTACCTCCCCAACAAGGCATCTACTGTTATTGGCGCGAGACTCCTTTCTCCATCTAGCTCCCTGCCTGGGCATCACGATAAATGCAGAAAAATCCAACCTAGCCCCTATGCAGCTCATAGATTTTATAGGGGCCAGGTTAGACACGAGACAGTTGAGAGCCTTCCTCACGGCGGACAGAGTTCAGAATCTACAGCTCCAGGTGCGGGCCATCCTCCACTCCAGCTCAGTTCCGGCAGAATTGGTCCTGAGGGCTCTAGGGTCCATGGCACCAGCGATAGCCCTACCTCTCGCCAGGCTCTATGCGGGCCCTTCAATGGACACTCCTAGTTCAGTGGTCTTATCTTGCTCTCCCTATGCATCATCCCATTGCGATCAGCAAGGCTTGCAAGCGGTCCCTCTTGTGGTGGCTCCACTCACAAGATCTCCACAGAGGCCGCAACTTTTGTGCTTCTCCCCCTCTCACCACGGTGACCACGGACGCCTCCCGCCTCGGGTGGGGGGGGCATTTTGCAGGCCGGACGATCCAAGGCACGTGGAACGATTCAGAGACCTTACTGCATATCAACGTTCTAGAGATGAGAGCAGTGCTATTAGCGTTGCGAGCACTTCAGGCCTTTCTTCCCTTGGGAACTATTGCAATTCAGTCGGACAACATGTCTGTCGTCTGGTATATCATCAAACAGGGGGGAACCAGGTCTTACCCTCTTTGTCGAGAAGCCATGAGAGTGTGGGAATGGGCAATCTCCACCAACCACTTTCTCATCGCAATGCATATTCCGGGTCGGTCCAACATCCTTGCGGACAAGCTCAGTCACACCATTCTCTCCCCTTACGAGTGGTGTCTCAATGCTCAAGTAGCGAAATGCATCTTCGCACGGTGGGGAACTCCTTGTTGCGATCTTTGAGTCTCCCTCAAACACCAAGTGCGACAGTTTTTTCGCTCTAATACCTCCGACTGGAGATACCCCAAGAGACGCTCTGGTGCATGCTTGGCCCCCCAGTCTTTACGCTTACCCTCCTTTGCCTCTGATGCTCCAAGTTCTTCAGAAAGCCTCCCGGTTGGGGTGCAGAATGATTCTCATTGCCCCATTCTGGCCTCGACAGATCTGGTTCCCTTTCCTAAGGTCTCTCGGTGAATCCACCTTGGATTCTAGATCCCATTCCGGATCTATCTCACCCGTCCCATCTACCAACCCCGAATCTGGACAACCTGAAGCTAACTGCTTGGCTGCTCCAGTTCCACTCCTGATCAGGACTCCCGTTATTTCGTCTCCCGTTAAGGCCATCCTGGTAGCGGCTCATAAACCATCTACCAGGAAAGTTTACCGCAGCAAGTGGAAACGGTTCTCCATTTGGGCGGAGCGGCAAGGTCTAGACCCCTTCCCAGTTCCCCTTCCTCTGGTGCTTGACTTCCTAACCACTCTTTTTAATGATGGTGCCAGCAGTTCCACAGTCAAAGTACAACTTGCGGCAATTTCTCACTATCATATTGGTCATGACTCCAGTCCACTGATGTCTGCCAAATTGTGTAAAATCTTCCTGAAAGGTACTTTTCTTCTTAGGCCCCCTGTAAAGCAAGCGGTTCCTCCTTGGTACCTTTCTTTGGTTCTTCGGGCCTTGACCGCTCCCCCCTTCGAACCTGCAGCCACGGTAGATCTGAAATTTTTTCTCAAGACGGCCTTTTTAGTGGCAGTTACTTCGGCCAAGAGAGTTTCGGAACTTCAAGCCTTGTCCATCAAACCTCCTTACTTGGTCTTTCATCCGGACCGTGTATTCCTCAGGACCAACCCGTCCTTTCTTCCTAAGGTAGCTTCTGAAGCAAATATTAATCAATCCATTAACTTCCCTGTTTTCTTCCCTAAATATCAAAACAAGGGTGAATACAAGCTACATTCCTTAGATGTTCACAGGCAGCTTCGTTTTTATCTGAACAGGACAGCTGGTCATAGGCAATCCGACCAGTTGTTTATTTCCTTTGCTAAATTCAATTTGGGTAAACCAATTTCCAAAGTCTCCTTATCACGCTGGATTTCACAATGCATCTTATTGGCTTATCAACTTCTGGGAGGCCCGCACCTGAGGGAGTACATGCCCATTCAACCCGGTCAGTTTCTACCTCAGCAGCCTTTAAAGCTAGGATTCCTCTGGATGATATTTGTTCAGCAGCCACTTGGGCTTCATCCCATACCTTTTATTTCCCACTACAAGTTGGATATTACATCTAGAGGTAGAGCATCCTTTGGCCATCTAGAGGTAGAGCATCCTTTGGCTCCGCGGTGCTCCGGAATATCCTTCCATGACGGCCGCCCAAGATTCAGGTAGCTGTGGACTCTGTCCCACAGGTTGCAGACAACTTCTAAATCTGAAGTAGGAGATTCATTTATGTACTTACATAACGTTCCATCTGAGTAGGTGTATTCATTTGTCTGCAACCATCCCGCCCTCCTATCCCCCTGGCTTTGTCAGTTTCTTGCATAGTACGTGTTACCTTTCTAGGGTATGTTGATTTATGGCAAACTCGATCTGAGGTCATGTAGGGAGAGCAGGGCATTATGGGTGAGGGGAGGAGCTGAGAGCTCGGATCCATAGCTGGAAAACCATGCCGGTTCGGATCAGATATCGGATCCATAACCCACAGGTTGCAGACAAATGAATACACCTACTCAGATGGAACGTTATGGTAAGTACATAACTTCTAATTTCTGTAAGGCCCTATTGTAGAGTATCCACATCATTTGGGGATTCAATAATGGCTCCCAGTTTGCAGTTATCTGCGAACTTTGTTAGCCAGAGGCCCTTAGTGTTGGCCTGTACTTCAGATAAGTAGATGCCAAACAAGAGAGGTCCCAGGACTGAGCCCTGAGGTACTCCACTTGCCATTTGTCTGGAGCTGGATTTGGAGTCTGCTACTTTTACAGTGTGGGTTCTGTCAGTAAGCCAACCCATCGAGTGATGTAGGGATTAATGCCCAGCTTAGTAAGTTTGATTCCAGAGTGGGGGATGATGTCAAAGGCCTTGGCGAGGTCCACATAGGTTGTGTGGACTGCCTTACCCTCGTCCACGGCTCTGGAGACTGATTCGAAGAAGTCAGTAAGGTTCAGGAGACAAGATCGTCCCTTCACGAGCCCAAACTGGGTAGGAACAAGTGTTTGAAGGTTGCCAAAAGTTCCATGGTCTTGCAGATCAGGCTCGTCAGACTGATGGGGCGGTAGTTCCTGGGATCAAAGGTGGATCCGCCTTGAGTGTGATTGTAGCTGTGCGCCACTCAGTGGGCACAACCTGAAGTGAGGGTATGATTAAACATGACACTTGGTGAGGTGCCAGTTCATTTTGTAGTTCATGTAGTATACAGCCCAGGATGTCATCTGGTCCCATGGATGTTGTATTCTTAGCTTTGGAGAGTGCGATTTTTTTTTTCTTTTTTTTTTTTTTTTTTTTTTTTTATACCTGTGGCAGTTACCGGAATTTGGCAATCTTCCAGTATTGCGATGGGCCATTTAGGGGGTGAGGGGGGTGAAGTTGGCACTGAACCAATCTGCCAGGGTATTGGCAATATTCTTGTGATTGGTATATTTAATGCCATTCTGTTGTAGCTCTGAGCAGATCTGAGCATTGCCATTTAGATTATTGACAGTTATAGAATCCCTTGTGGCTGTCTTTGGAATCTTTGGCAATTTTATTTTCGTAACTAGCTTTGGAGGATTTTGAGGGATCTCGGCGTCTTACTGAGGCTGGTAAGAATTTTTTGCATCCTGGGATTTTTCTCTCCTGCAACAGTTTTTTTTTTTTTTTTTTTTTTTTTTTTTAATTTTGTTGTAAAGTTTGTTTATGGCAGGGGACCACCAGATTGGCTTCCTTTTTTTTTGGAAGAGAGTATCTTGGTTCTATTTGGGATGGCACAATTCGTGCATGAGTGGATGTGCTCGTACAGTTCCTTAGTGTAGGACTCGGCAGTTGAACTTTCAGTTCCCATCTGCATGGGTGTCATGAAGTTTGCTACTTCTGATTGAGTAGCATGAAGTTGGCCTTGGAGAAGTTTTTTATGGAAGTTTCCTTACTTGGGGGGTGGGATGTGGATATTAAATGTGATTAGCTTATGGTCTGACCTGACCAATGAGGGTGTGTGACCATAAGTGTGGAGCAGAGATTTCCCATGTTGGTAATTACCAGGTCTAGGATATTGGAGCCCCTGGTGGGGCTATGGATTAGTTGATCCAGGGCATTGGAATTTATGAATTCCAAGAACTGTTTCGCAAAGGTGTTGGTGCATGAGTAGTTTTCCCAGTTAATGGCAGGGTAGTTGAAATCACCCAGTATTAGGGTGTTTGGTTGTATATTAATATTTTCCAGTATGTTTAGAAAGGTGTAGTGAGAATCTTGGGGGATGGTGGGGGATCTAGCAAACTACAATTTGGATTGCAGTTTTACCTAATGTTAGTTGGCACCTGGAGAATTGGACTCATTGTGTTGGGCAACTAACCTGGTGGTGTGAATATCCTTGGCGAATATGGACACTTCTCCACCTTTAGTGTCTCTCCTGGTTTGGTAGCCGAAAAGTGTGGTAAGAGTTGTAACCTGATTATTGCAGGGGTGCTCTGGAGCCTTGAACCAGCTCTGTCGATGTTCTCCATTTTTAAGAGTGCCTAGAGAGAGAGTGCATTTTGAGGTTTAGACTTCTAGCATTGAGTAGCATTGCCTTCAGATTTTGCATGCTTGTACCGGTTAGTGGTGGTTTTGTGTTTTGAACTTTGCCTAAAAATAAGGCACTATAGGGGTGGGGTTTGTCATGTATTGGCAATGGTAGACATCCAATAAGACGTTTTCTCTCTAAATCTGAAGTCTGTTGCAAAGTAATGAGGACCACCTGCCAGAGGTACATAGATGGTCTGCAGATAGAGAAGGGCTCCTAAGGTATAGGCGATTGTAACTCCACATGAAATGCTGTATTTCAGAGTGACTTTTTCCAGTATGAACATGTTTTGGAAGGGCATCAAAAGGGCTTGAAGTAGAAAAGCTGGGATGGAGAAATTAAAGGCGGCTGTTGAGAGTATTGGGCTTGATGGCCAAAATCCTCTGGTTTACTTCTAATAGAGTTGAAGCATCTGAGTGGGTGAGCAGAAATAAGTATTCCATTGGAAGCTATGGTCAAGGTAGGAAGTATACTTAGTGTGAAAAAAGCGGTTTTGAAATCATGTCTACAGAATACAGCCTTACTCTACAGCTTTGCATGCTTTTTTGCCAGATTTCCTACTTGAGGCATTCGTTATCTCCACTAATTTTTGTTTATCATACAACTTTGCTATTTACAAATGGTCAGTCATAGCTTCAGTCCTCTGCACTTTTATGCATTGTCCTGTAGATGGAACTTTGGTTTCAAGTCTCTCCCACTGATGTATGTATATAAAAAATTTATACATGTATTCTGCCTTAGTAGCTGTGATTTAAATGTAGCGTGCTTATATAGCTACTTGGCAGTGACATTTAACAAAAGAGCTGTTGCACGCCTACCTATTCTAATTTAATTTCATGCTCCCCCGCATGCTCTGTTTTTAGATTGCATTCGATTTTCCTTGCATTTTACATGGTTCCCACAGTGTGAAGCTTGCAATGTATTCTGCTTTAAAGCAGTCGGAAATGTACCATAGAAAGCAACTCTCTTAACTTGCTGCATAGTACAGTGCACAGTAATGTACATCTATTTTAATCTTGTCAGTGACAAAAGTGCATTTGTTTGAGCTCCCATATGTCTCAAATTTCCTAAAATTGTGAAGCTTTCCAGTCTATAGCTGCTGTAATATCTGTACGCAAGGTTGAGGATGCATGCCAAGTTTGGAAAAAATCTAAGCTTATTTTTGCTGGTTAGTGTATAAAGTTTGTATTGGGGTGCAGAGATACAGGAGAGGCTGCAGATCTGCCCCCTTTCTGGGAAGGTCTTAATTATGGTTTGAAATGTTAATGTTTGCAGCTTGGACCTTGTTGGTGTTTACTGCTTTGTCTGCCACTAGTTAACTTTGCTTTCCCCTAAGACTACTTGATTTGGCAGCAGTACAGATGCTTTGAGATGTTGCCCCCCCCTTCCCGTAATTGTTTTTGCTAGTCTCTAGAATGCGTAGACATTCTGGGGTGATGTCTAATAGTTCTCTGTGCTGTAACCTGTTGGGTTCCAGCAGTGATTTGCCATGCTGGATTATACATAAGGGTCTCTTGGAATTCTCTTCCATCATAGACAAATGTGGGGTCCCCTTCTGGTAAGGTTGCAAGCATCATCCAGAAGTGGGCACTTATCACTAAACCTTTCCTCTACTAGCTGCTTGACATTGGGAACCTTATTGGACACTCACCACAAATGCATCTATTTGGTGACACTTCAGAGAGCACGTCTCAGGTGATATGGCTTGTAAGAATCCATTTTGTTTGGAGTCTTGGATGGTGGGTTATATTCGCCAAAACTTTCAGTGTGCCACCAAGGTGCATCTCCCAATGCAGTTGTAGTGTGGCATTTTGTCAGCATGAAGATTTCTATGCATTCTTGTCCTCTAGAAAATCTGTGCAAGTTTCAGTGGATGATTCATAGCAACTCTGGGGGGATGCACTGACATTCCATAGTAGGCAGAGTTCCTGGCGGGCAGTATCTGTTAAGCCTTACAAGTGGTTCAGGTCATCTGCAAACCAGTTTGGCAGTTTCACGTTTCTTTCCATTGCTAGATGTTGGCAGTACTTAGACCAGAATTTTGTTTTCCCCATTAAGTTCTGCTTATCTGTACTGAACATTACTCTCCTGATTCAACAACTATGAACTAAAACATGTGTACAGTGACTGTTACTGTTTTTTGCTAGGTTTCCTGTTTTACTTCTCTCAACTTGACACGAGTTTTCTACTTCATTGCCTGCCCAAGATGCTAGCAGCTTCTGTGGGTGCATTTGTTCATAGTATGATTTATCTTCTCCCCTCTTTCCCTATACATTTTGTAAGTTTTTTTCCACCCCTGCTTTTACTGTCAAATTCCAATTATGTAATTTTGTTGGTTGGTATCCTTTTTTTCTTCAAATGTAAGCAGCCCACTTGCACATTGTATTGCACTTGAACTCCCTCCTAAATGTTGATCTTCAGCACAGATTGTTGGGTCAGACCTTGGTACAGACTATTTTGCGTCCAGGGCTCCGACTCCTTCCCTCATAATTCCCTGTAACCCCAGATCTCATTTGCTGCCAAAGTCTGCAGATATGTTCTCGAGGGCTCATCTTTTGACATCCTTCCTGGATTTCAGCCTGTTCTCCCAAACTGAGAATTTTATACTCTTATTTAGTATGCGTTTTCTGTAGGATTTGGCTTCCCACTTGAGGTCTGGCAGTTGCTGTAGTGTGATAGCCTAGTGTAAATATTTTAGATTTATAGTAAGATAGTCGTATAGTTTGATTAAGCTTTGAGAGTGAAACTAAATACTTTGTGATGGTCCTGTAGTTGGTAGTCCAAATTTTTAGTGGTGTCTTTGCAGTGTCGGACTTGGAAGTTTTTAAACTTATTCAGTGCATGCACAAGCTGCCCCAAGACCCCCTCCCCCATTTACTCTACATATTGGGTGCTCCCCACTTAGATTTGGATTGTCATTCTTGTTCCTGTTGGTGCCAGAGCTCTTCAAAGTGGGAGAGAAACTTAACTCGTTCACTCCAATGGAGCTTGGGAAGATTGCACTGAAACTTGCAGTTGGCAGAGCCTATGCCTTTTGACAGTCAAATTGTCCTCGCATTCAAATGTTCGTGTCGCTGGAACCATAGCAGTTATGAAAGTATAAATGGCAAGCTCTTTAGCACAAACTATTTACAGTGTTAGTATTCATTGGGTTCGAGGTCTTACTGTGAATTTTATAAGTCACATTAAACCGTTACTGTAAGTTTATAAAACTATAAATTTATCTCTGCAGCCACTCAACTTACACATACTGTTTTTATTAATCTGAAAGCTTTCATGTGAGGCTAAAGCTCTGATTTAGAAAAATGTGAATTATGTTTATATAAATAGTTAGACTGAGGTCAAAAATGCAGTTGAGTGTTGTAAGCTTTAAGATGAAATATTTTAAAACCTTGTACGTAGCATGGTTTTAGAATTGATGCAAATGTGAACAATCTAATGCATAGAGGCATCAGTAGGAGTTAAACTGCAGATCCACCTGGAGGAGTCACTCTTCAGATGCAGTGAGTTAAAGGCCTACTCTCCCATTCCCCCACGCACACAGACAGGGGCTTCATATTCTGCAGGTTCTTCTGCCAGTATTTCTCCAGGCACCAAGCTGGACAGGTCTAAGGCCAATGAGAAATCTGGAGAAAAAGTGCAAAAGAAATGGGCCTAAGAGAGCTGTGTTGTAAATGTTCTGATCTGACTGTACTGGTCTGTCTGGATCTAAGGCCTGCTTCTCAACTCCTTCCCTCTTCTCCACCTCAGTTCTTATGGCTACTGGTGAGCTTGAGGCTCCAATCCAAAGTTCTCCAAGAAAGGAGATGCTGTAGGCCACTCCATGGCCTGGTCATCCCATGGCCTTATGGAACAGGATGATTCTCAAGACCTAGATCCAGCTAAGGGTCTCTAGTCCATTTTCAGTGGATGGTACCAATTGGTCCAGCCTACCCCCTCTGGTACAGTCCACCCTATTGGAACTATTATCTGAATCCATCCTACACCAAGATGTCTGGCACTGACCATTGTTAGCTTGACCCCCTTGCAGCATCCCTGCCAGTCTCAGAAACGTTGCGTTTGATTTGACGCAAGACTGAGCTAAAGTGATGCAGGGATTCGAGGGGATTATTCAACACTGATATCTAGCATCCTTGCCTGTCGGGGCCTCTGCTTTTGACAGCTCAGGTTAAAGATCTTTATTTGACAAGGTTAGGTCCTCTGAGCTGATTGCAGCTTCAGCCTTCTAGGCTTTCCATGAATCCTAGCTTTGCCTAAGGAGATGGCCCCTTCATCCAGGTTTTTCCCACCAAAAACAGCAATAGGAGTCTTCCTCTTACATCATGTCCAGCAAGGGCATTCTGAGCCTGTAGCCTCGGAGGTCCCATGCTATGTTGACTCCCAGTCTATCGGAACCTTTTGAACTCCCAACAGAAGCTGTATATAGTGGCACAAACTTGTCTCGAGCCCTTCATGGAAGGCACTGATTTGGGTGAAGGGTCTCTGAAGATGTCGCCTTCACTGAATTCCTTGATTTGAAGTAGAGGGGGATGGTCTACCCTGGATTCCTCAGCTAGCAAGTCAGTGTTTTTAGAATATTTTGTTTTAAGCTTCATCGTTCTGGGTAGGGAAGAAGGCCAGAGTTGAGTGGAATAAGTTGATCCTTCCAATAGAACAAGGTGGCTTGGGAATAGCTGATTTAAAGAGGTATTTCAAAGCCACACAGTTAAGGCTGCTATACATAGCTCAAGCAGAAAGCTACATTTCGAAGTGGAAAGGGATTAAACAGGAGAAAGCTGCATAAATAAGAAACTAGGATTTTTGATGTAGATTCTTGAGCGCAACCACAGAGCAGCAGTCCCTAACCACTCTGCAGTGGATAGTTTGCTACTGGGCTGCCAGGTACTGCATGAAACCAAAGTTTGTTTGTGCATATGAGTGCATGCATGAAAACAGACTGAGTGAGCAGTGAGATCTATGGCTTGTTTTATACTCCCTACCCAGTGGGAGTGTAAAGTAAGTCAAGAAAATGGGGTGTCTGTCAGCGTGGGAGTGTGCATGAAAGCAGAAGACTGAGTGATCCCTGGCAGCAGCAATGAGGTTTGCTATCTCTCAACCATACCAGTCAACCTCTCCCACAATACATCTGGACATGTACCTCTTAGATCAAGAAATCTGGACAAATCCAAAACTAATGGGGGGCGGACCAAGGCCCAAAAATGGCACCTTAAGTACTGCTCTTTCAGACTTGGAAATACAGGTTTTTGCATTGGTATGAATTTTTTTGACTGCTATAAAACTAGTCTTTATTTTCTGACTTCAAACCCTGATCTGCCAGTGATTTGCCAGAAAACAAGCATGAGAAACTGACCAAAAATGAGGCAAAAATATGGATAGTTTGAGTTATGCTGACATTGCCTAATAGGGAGAGATTTCAAATATTGCTCTTATAAATTTGGTTAATAAGGTTGCCATTAGGTTTATGTACCTTTCAACCATAGATCAATGTGCCATTAAGCAGAATGTATGCTTTTTTTTGTAATGCCAGTTGTATTTTTATTGTACTTCGGAGCTTTTCTCCCTGGGTCTCTGCTAAAAATTGACTTTTGGTCTGGTCAGGCCTCCCTGGTAAATGTCAAATATGCACTTTATGTGCGCATGATGGTCGGTCCATGGAAAATTGTCTTGCTTGAAACCAGTCCTCTGGGCAAAAAAGGTTTGTGACTGCTGACATTGAGAATATTTAATTACTTTCTGCTGCTTATTAGTATAAGAACTAAGCCAATACAGGGCTGGAGAGATCCTGACTACAGGTATGACCAAATTAGTGGGTACAGAAAATAGGAGTGGGGCTGGAATTTGCTGGAGAACTGGTAAAGTAACCAAGGTATTGGAGCAAGTAGAGAGGGGACTGTAATAGAATGGGAAGAGATCAACTATTGATCAGACTGCAGGCTAGGAGACCGCCTTCCCGTCAAAGATGGATATCTGAAGAGAAGCAGAGAAAATAGGGGGATCCTAAGCAAAAGACTGTCAATGGTAGTTTTTAGTAGACTCTAGAACAAGAGCTGCTTTTAAAGGGGTAATTAGGCTTATAAAATTGCATAATTAGATATAGCAATTGGTGTATGCTGGAAAGGATTGTGAAGAAATTGGGTTAACAACTGACGAAGAAACAGTGGGGTGGGATTTAGGATCTTTGCTTGGAAGTGCTTTCAGAAGTATTTGTATACCCCAGGCAGACTCTAGAAAATTTTCTCCAGTAATTTGCAAATGTTGGTGTTATGGAGGAGAAAGTTTATTGGGGACATTTTTTGGTGTGTAATGAGCTAGAGAATTGAAAAATTCAATACAGATTACATCAAAGATACTGGTGAGCAAACTGGTGTAACCAAGGAAATTTTTTGAGCTATGATTCAGAATTGGAATTGCCTAGACATTAGTAAGGCCTTGCTGAATTTTTACAGTGGCTGCCAGAAAAGCAGTTACTAGAACACTGAAATTACAACTGTAGTAGAAATGGTGAGTATAGTAACAGAACAATTGGAAGGTGGGCTCTTTAGAAAAGGGTAGGAGCAAGTTGGGATCTTTAGAAAAGGGTAGGAGCAAGTAATGTATAACAAAATGGGAATCGTGGGAACAGTACTAATGTTTTTGGAGGGATGAGGTTTAAGGGAAGGCAGGAACTGAATGAGCTTTGTAATTTTTGACTGTGACTGGCTAGGTTATTTTCAGCTGCAAACATTACTTTTTTTTTTTTTGCAAACATATGCTGTTGTCATAAGTGATCTTTAAAATAGTTCTAGGTGGTACCACCCATTGACCCATCATTTATCTTGCAGCTCAACAGACATGGAAGGACTGTGAAGGTCCCCAGTAGATGCTATGGTAACAGCAGCCACAAAAAAGTAATTGCAGGTTCCTTTGTTCATCTCAACAAAGACTAGGGTGATAGGTTTGAGAAACAAACTTAAGCCTCCGACTTTGCTGTTGGATCGCAAAATTACATGGCTTCTGTTTCTAGGCTCCAGAGAGAAACCAAGGAGCTGTCCAAATCTGATATCTTGCATGTGGCTGTTACAGAAGACTCCCAGCTGTCTACCCTACAGCTGACTTCCAGTGTAGCCATCTCTGTTATGCCTGGATGTGCCTTTGTGCCTTCACAAAAGCTTTAAGGTGTCCTTCATAAATGTCCCTTACAATAGATCCATTTTTTTTGGACCCAGACAAACTTACCAGGGGCCAGCAGGATGGCAAGAGACTGCAGTGGCAATTCCTTTTCTAGGTTTAGAGGACTGGGAAAATGTGGTTTGGTAAATCTGAGTTCTTACCATGATGCCCCTGGAGATCTCCCCTTGTGGTGGTAACTCAAATGGATGTTCTAAAGAATTTCCAGAAACTGTCAAGATTCCTTTTTCCCTTCACTGATGTTCCACCCAGTCAGTTGGAACCAGCAGCAGTAAAAGTTCCGCTAGAAGTCATTCAACTTCCGGTTAGAATACGGAGTCTGTTCAAGGTTCATTTTAGTGCCAAAGATGGCAGACCTTAGACCCATTCCAGAATTTTTACAAACTTCAGTGACAGATCCTGGATGTTCACGATTCGGTCCACATTGCCTCTGAGGAAGGGTGATTGGATGTGCTTAATACATCTCCAGGACGCTTGCTATCGTGAAGAAAAGTACTCCAAGAAATTTTTCTTTCTGCCTGGCTAATCACTATTTGTTCAGTGCTCTGCCTTGTCTCGCCACAGCCCCCAGCATACTCACCAAGAAAATGGCAGTGGTGGCAGGGCACTTTTTTTGTATGCTAGGAATCCAAGTCTTCCTGTACCTAGATTGGCTCCTAACTTCCATCTGCTGCTGTGCCATCTGGATCTTATATTCCACTTGTTAAATGATTAAGTTTTACTGTTTGTGTCATCCGACACCAACCCAACAAATTTATAGAATGCCGCCTCAATACCAGCCTGCAAATTGCTAACCTTCCCCCATACTTGGGTTTTGTCCGTCTTGCAGGTGCTTTATCCCTTTAAGTGAAACTTATCTTGCACCACTTGGATCTAATGGCTTTCACAATACTGATTATTTCAGTAGCTATGTGCCACATGAGTGCTCCAGTGGACTGTGTAATAGTACAGTGGCTTCAGGACATTTGTAGGTTACATGCAAAGATTTGACTCTTGCATCTACAGATATTGACTCTTGCATCTACAGATATTGCTTTTCAGTAACAGATGGCCATTTTAGACTTACAGTAGCAACAGTAACTGGATGCTTCCCTGCTCTGTGGGGATATTTCAGAGAGGATGGTCCAAGGCAAATGGTCACCCATAAAGGCCAATCTTCACGAGTCTTGGAGATGAAGGCAGTCCTTGAGTTGCAGGCATTCCAGGATCTTGTCCCCAAAGATGCGGTTACCATACAGATGGAGAAATGACAGTATGGTACATCTCCAAATGGAGAGGAACTTGTTCTTATCCAGTGTCCAGAGGCCATGAGTTTGGCAGTGGGCTAGGTCTTTACATGGCTTTCTGATAGCCGTGCACATCCTGGTATCCTCCAATGTTGCAAGACAGATCGAGCAGCATTATTTTGATTTGGCCCTCATTCCAGTGTTGTCTGCTTTGATTTTCTGTTGCTAGGAATAACCTTGCTGTGACCTCTATACCTTCTCCAACAAATGCAGCAGATGTTTTGCCCTGCCCCCCCCTCCAAAAAAAAGTCCATCACTGATGCTGTGGTCCACAGTTGGCTCCCAGGCCTCCTGTGTGCATTCCCCTTACCTTTTAGTGAGCAAGTTAATCCAGGGAATGAGAAGGCCAGGGTGATCCTTGCCCTCTTTTGGCCCGGACAAACATGGCTTCCTTTCCTGTGGCCTGTACCAGCAATCCTCCATGGATATTGTATCATCTAGATCTAGCTCGCACAACCATGTTACCTCCAGACCAGAAGTCCATGAAATTGAGTTGATCATAGCAGGTGATGCCAGACTTCCCACTACAGTTGTCAAGATTCTGCTTCTCAGAAGCTAGATAGTTTCTTATTTTGGCCATTTCCTTCCAAAGGATTGTTCCTTTCTCAGCATCCATTCTCTCAAAATTTTTATCAGAACCCTTTGATAAAAGCTACAGTTATTTCACTGTCAAAATTCAAGTCGCAGACCTCTCCAACTTCCACACTGGCCATAATGACTCTTTGTAGCTTCTTTAAAGATATCTGGCCTTTGAGAGCAGCTTTTCTTTTACATCCTTCAGAGACAAAGTTGCTCCATGGGACATTACCATTATACTAGGCCTCTTAACCCCACTTTTTGAACCTGCAGCCCTAGTAGATCTAAGTTCCTGATGTGGAAAACACATTTTTCTGGTGACATTTGCATCAGCCAGATTTTGTAATTGCAGGCATTTTCATGCAAACCTCCTTCTGGTGTCTCTTTGAGAACCTAACACATCCCTTCTCCCTAAGGTGGCATCCAAAGCAAACCTAAATCTGTCAAATTTGCCAGTATTTTTTCCCCTAGATACTCGGGCATTTTATATATTGGATGTTCTCATCAATTCCTATTCCTTCATAGAATTAAATGATTCAGGAAATCTGATCAGTTCACTGCTATCTATTGCTAAAGTTATATCCAGACAAACATCTTGAAATTGTTACAAAGGAAAGGCAATAAGGTGCATTCCACTAGAGCAATATCTGTTTTAGAAGGCTTCCCATTGACATTTGTGCTGCAGCAAATTGGCCCACAGTCCTTGCTTGTGCAGTCATAAATTGGATGTACACGTAGCTCACATCCTTGATACATCCAGACAGCCTAGAAATCTGTTCCAGGTGTTGAAGCAGACAAAACAAATTGGATATGAAAGTCCTATATAGGTTCATAGATGTGTACTAGGCTAATGGCCCTGGAGCCTTTACAAGCCTAGTGCCCTGCCATCGTGTCACCCAACAATGGCTCCCAGTGCCTCCAAGTAGAGCCACTGCAGTGATCCCCGGGGTAAACTTTGTTACCCATCCACTCATCAAGATTACTGTTGAAGAGGGGACAGTGAGGTGCTCGGCTTGACGTATATGGGAAGTCTATTCCAGAGCATGGGTAGTCTCTGTGAGGAACCTGTCTCTCCATGTTTAGTCTATTGTGGTAATGGGGTTGAGGTTTCTGGAGCATGTGGGGCAGAGGGATTGGGATTTAGATGTAGCATTTTTAACAGAGGAGTCTGGTATGGCTTGTAAGTCAAGCGGAGATCACCTCTAAGTAGGCGATAAGACGATAGCTGGAATCTGGAGTCTCTGTAGGACATGTGTTTAATGCCTAGGGTCATCTTCGTGAGATACTTTTGTGGCTTCTCCAGCTGTTGCAGGTGTCTAGTGAGGTATATGCTAAATGGGGGCATTGTACTCTGGTCTAATGAGGGAAGAGTAGAGAGACTGACCCCTTTCTTCCTGGATGCAAAACTCTTGGTAATGAGATGTTCCACATAGGACTTTCTGACCACAGTGACAATGTGGTGCTAGATAAGACCCATGTCCGGTTTAAACTGCCTCCCTTCCCCCTTCTTAAATTGACACTTTCATGGTGATCCAGTGGTTACTAAACTCATGTTTGAACAGTCCTGTTCTGGTGTACACATGCGTTGCTTCAGTTGTAACTGTTTACTCAGCAATATTGGGATGGAGTACAACAAATTATGGGTAGGGGAGGAGTCAGAGCCCTGGAGCAGAAGCTTCAGTGTCTGCAGGGTTCAGATCCAGCAACCCATGTGTTGAACTGGATGAAAAATGAGATTCGGTATGGTAACTTTCATATCCCATCAATTCTCTCCATACATTTGGGATACATTTTTCTGTGTTTTTTCAGAGCCTCAGCTTACCTTACCTCATTTTCCATAGGGGTAAGTTTTCTTTGAGAAGTAATCCTCATTTTATGCTTTGTCTCCCTGTTGACTGTTTTCTTTCTTGAACCTAAAACTGAGGGGGAGAGGTTGCTCCATACCTTGGATGTCTACATAAAACTTGACTACTGTTTGAACTAAATCTTTTAGATCTTTGGAACCATCCATTTCTGGGCCTGGATCCCTCGGAGGCTGCCTCTGGGCCTGGATCCCTCGGAGGCTGCCTCTGGGCCTGGATCCCTCGGAGGCTGCCTCTGGGCCTGGATCCCTCGGAGGCTGCCTCTGGGCCTGGATCCCTCGGAGGCTGCCTCTGGGCCTGGATCCTCGGAGGCTGCCTCTGGGCCTGGATCCCTCGGAGGCTGCCTCTGGGCCTGGATCCCTCGGAGGCTGCCTCTGGGCCTGGATCCCTCGGAGGCTGCCTCTGGGCCTGGATCCCTCGGAGGCTGCCTCTGGGCCTGGATCCCTCGGAGGCTGCCTCTGGGCCTGGATCCCTCGGAGGCTGCCTCTGGGCCTGGATCCCTCGGAGGCTGCCTCTGGGCCTGGATCCCTCGGAGGCTGCCTCTGGGCCTGGATCCCTCGGAGGCTGCCTCTGGGCCTGGATCCCTCGGAGGCTGCCTCTGGGCCTGGATCCTCGGAGGCTGCCTCTGGGCCTGGATCCCTCGGAGGCTGCCTCTGGGCCTGGATCCTCGGAGGCTGCCTCTGGGCCTGGATCCCTCGGAGGCTGCCTCTGGGCCTGGATCCTCGGAGGCTGCCTCTGGGCCTGGATCCTCGGAGGCTGCCTCTGGGCCTGGATCCCTCGGAGGCTGCCTCTGGGCCTGGATCCTCGGAGGCTGCCTCTGGGCCTGGATCCCTCGGAGGCTGCCTCTGGGCCTGGATCCCTCGGAGGCTGCCTCTGGGCCTGGATCCCTCGGAGGCTGCCTCTGGGCCTGGATCCTCGGAGGCTGCCTCTGGGCCTGGATCCTCGGAGGCTGCCTCTGGGCCTGGATCCCTCGGAGGCTGCCTCTGGGCCTGGATCCTCGGAGGCTGCCTCTGGGCCTGGATCCCTCGGAGGCTGCCTCTGGGCCTGGATCCCTCGGAGGCTGCCTCTGGGCCTGGATCCTCGGAGGCTGCCTCTGGGCCTGGATCCCTCGGAGGCTGCCTCTGGGCCTGGATCCCTCGGAGGCTGCCTCTGGGCCTGGATCCCTCGGAGGCTGCCTCTGGGCCTGGATCCCTCGGAGGCTGCCTCTGGGCCTGGATCCCTCGGAGGCTGCCTCTGGGCCTGGATCCCTCGGAGGCTGCCTCTGGGCCTGGATCCCTCGGAGGCTGCCTCTGATAGTTGAAAAATAGTTTCCTCTTTGTGAACCAGATTCTTTATCTGACATCTATGCATATTTAATTTTTTTTTTTTAAGTTATGCTAAGATGTGTAAGAATTGGTTTCTCTGAGAAAAAAAAATCCAAATATTTGTCTGAGGCTACCTTTTGATAAACTCCCCATGCAATCTATTCTGGGAAGGGTTAAGGCCTACTCTGCCAGGGCCTCTGCTTCCTCTAGAATCCAACCCTTTCCAAAAAGCCATAGAAGTGTGCTAGAAGCTGCTTCTTGGTTTTCTGTACATATATCTACAAAGCACGGTACACTATAAGCTTAATTCCTTCTCTAGGTGTCCATTAAGCTTTGCGAGGACCAGTCTCTGTGGCTCATGAGCCCTTCTTCCTTCTCCCAAATGTTGGCTATGGTAATTTGATCTTACAAAGAAGGCTACTGCAGCAGTGATCGATGTGAGAACAGTATTGTACAGTTTTGTGTGAGCTGAACTTGCATAATGGTAGATGTTGGCCGCTCCAGCTCTTCCTTTTTATGGCAAGATGTTGACATTTTTTTTGTTCCTAGCATTGTCCTTTCAGGGCTCAGCCTCCCCCTGTCAGGAAAGCTCTGAAGGGCTTCATGCCCAAACTTGTCCAAGTCCACTCATTTCAAGATGGTTGAGGTGTGTTGGAGGGTGCCTTGAAGCATTGAATGCTGTCCTGCTGTTATATGACTGTGTATAACCCACATAGCCAAGACTACTGCATCAGTTAGGGCATTTATTATGGTAAGTTCAACTTGCATGGCTGTACTTTCCTCCACCTTTCAGTCCTCTAATACTCTGATTTAGTGTCCAGTTCCTGTCATTTCCTGTCATTTCTGCATAAGACAAATTGCCAGTTCACTCCCCTTTTTCTTCCCCTAATCTAAAGTTCCATTTAGTGTAGGGGCATAGTTTCCTATTGCATTAGGATGGGTAATCGCCCCTTCGGCCTTGTACTTGTGATGTCCTTCCATTTCACTGTTGCAGTTTTTTTAACATTAGTGATCCCCTGCCAGGGGTGGCCTAATGTCTGGCCAGTATACCAAAGTCTTGAGGTTAGTGATGTGCAATATGTCACATGTATGCTGCCCACGCAAGGCATAGGGCATGAAGGTGATTCCAGAAGTATCAGCAGAACTTCGCTGCCAGTCTGCCATCTTTGATCGCTTGAGTCATTGCTGGTTTATCAAGCTGTTCAGATAAGTGTCATATTGGAGCTTCTTTGCTTTTTAGCATTTATGGGATTTCATGTCGAGAGGGTAAATGCTGGTATGACAGATTCCCCATAAAGACGGTCATGAGCAGTGCTTTTTTTTAGGTGCTTACCGTGACACGTCCTGTAGTATTTGTCAGGCTTTTGTTACAAACACCTTGTGTAGTATTTCATCCTTGGCATCTTCATAGGTTCATATGTAGGTACTAGGCTATCTGCCCTGGGGGCCTATACAAGCCCAGTCAAAAAGGTACCCTGGCTTTTGCCACCCAATAAAATTATTTTCCTGTGCCACTGTCTAGCAGAGCCAGAGGTGATCCTCTGGGTGAATTTCCTATTTCCCATCCAGTCATCAGGATTTTTCTTGAGTGCTAATGAGGAGTTTTGATATAGGTAGTTTATTCCAGAGAATGGGAAGTCTCTGGGACAGGAATCTATCCCTCTGGCATGTTCTGTTTATTGTGGTGATAAGATTTAGGTCCCTAGAGTGTGTAGCACAGAGGGATTGGGATTTCTTTATGTGGAGCATGTCCAACAGCTCTGGGTTTGACATAGCTTTGTATGTTAGGCAGAGATCACCTCTGAGTAGGTGATATGCGACTAAAGCTGAAGTTTTTTGAGGCTGTCTGCGTAGGGCATCTGTTTGAGGCCAGTAATCCTCTTTGAGGTATTTCTGTGGCCTTTCCAGTTGATGTCTTGAGGTACATACCAAAAGGGGCGTTTTACTCTAATGGGTCTGAGTGATGATTGGAGGGGAACAATTACCTCTTGTTTTTTTTTTTTTGTCTGGATGAGAAACCATTTGTGATGAGGTGCCACGTAGGGTTTCCTGACTACTGTGGCAATGTGATCTAAGGAGAGACTACTGTCCACCTGTGTCCCAACGTCTTATCACACTTTCGGTGTTAAGTATACTACCGCCTAAGTTGTAGTTCATGGGTACAGAGTTTTTACTAAAGGGGATGACAATGCACTTTTTGGCATTTAGCTTCAGGCCATGGCTTTGACACCAGGCATCTGTCTCAGTGAGGCCCTTTTGTAGGATGTCCACATTGTTAGGAGTTTCGATTATGGCTCCTAGTTTGCAGTCATCTGCGAACTTAGTTAGCCAAATACCTTCTGTGTTAGCCTGTACTTCAGAGAAGTAGATACCAAACTGGAGAGGACCCAGGACTGAACCTTGTGGTACTCAACTTGTCACTGGTCTGAAGTCCGATTTGGAGTCTGCTACTTTCCCAGTGTGGGTTCTTTCAGTGGAAGCCAGTGTTTAAAGCATTTAGAGACTTATGGAGGGTACTTCAAAGATCGGGCCACAAAGGTCAGGTCAGATTATTCAGATGTGCCTTCTCCACTGGATGTGCCTCTGCCGGTGAAAGTTTGGATGTTCTTAGTGTTTCACTGTTGCAGTTATTACATTTGGGTAATCTGCTGGCAGGTTGCCCTCAGCCTGATTAACAAAGTCTTGGGTCCTGCGTCGGTTGCTGTCCCTTCATCCATGTCATCAGGGATATAAAACATACAGCCGATGCCATTATATTAGTCTTTCTTGCCGCACGGTGCCCAAAGCAGAAGGCAAGTGCCGGTTGGCAGACTCCTGAAATTTTCGTCTTAAAGTTTCAGAACCGAAGGCTTCAAATAAAAGCCAAGTACCCCGTTGGGGAAACTTTTTTTTTCTTGCTCCTTACAGATGTCAAAAGTTAAGAATTGCATTACTTGTGGGAAGCAAATACCTCATAAGGATTTTCATTTGTACTGTATTCCTTGTCTAGGCCTTGACCACAACATGCCTTGTTTGTGCTAAAGTTAATCAACTCACGATTAAATGTAGGTATATTTTGGCTCGATTTAATTATCCAGAAATGTCAGTTAGCAATCAGACTACAGGAATACCTAGCAATCAGACTACTGGAATTAAAAAAAAAAAAAAAAAAAAAAAAAAAAAACTTGGACTGTTTAGGTCCAAAACTGACTACGCTTATAAGCCAGTCGCTGGTTCACCGGTACTCTGGTGCTTTCGCAGCCCCAGATGCCCACTACTGATTCGCAGGCCTCTGAGACACTTCAATTATGGAACCCACTGACCTTAGATGGGTCTAGAGCTGCTGTGCAGGCACCAGCTTCTGAGGGTGTCTTCAGGCCTACAGATTTGTATATTACAGACACCATCTTCAAAATCTAAATCTAACTAAAACACCTATGCCTGGCCCACATGTGCAGGCCCCTATGCCTAAAAAACAAAATGATGAAAATGACTGAAGATTTAATTACTCTGATCAGGGATAGCCAACCCCCTCCTTCCAAGGGGCCTACGCAGGGCATTGATTACCAATCTTAACAGGATTCTATTTCTTCTGACACTTCTAATGAACAGGATTCATCGATTCCTAATTATGAGGACTGATGCAGAAGACTCCATTCCTTCTGCTTCTCCCCCTGAGGATTTTTCATTTGGGGAAACTTTTTACATGCCTTAAGGGAGCATTTCCACTGGGAAAGTCAGGATTTCTCTGAATCTAAAGAGACTTGGGGGTTTTCTTCCTCAGCATAGGCCTTTGGCTATACCTCCTGTTCTAGACTTTGATGTTTTTTCAGAATTTAGTATGACTCCCGATAATCTGTCTCCGGCTCCTTGTAAGCCAGACCCGCCTACAGGGTTCCTGACTCCCACAAATTCTTTCAAAAATCCAATTGCTGATCCAGAAACCATTTCCCAGGATCCCAAGGGCATTAAGGCCTCTACTGCTAAAAATCCTACCCCTTCAGGTAGATTCTAGGGCGCTGGATAGATGGGGTAAGGTTTACACATCTGCAACCTTGGCAATCTGCTTTAAACTGTCAATTTCATATGCTTAAATATAAACAGCATGTAATTGGTCTACTTAAAGCATGTCATTGGTCTACTTAAAACAGAAAATTATCTCTTGACTGTGTGTAGAAAAAGATTTGCAAGATTTATTACATTCAGCTGAACAAGTTGGAAATCATACTTTGCAATGTGGTTTTGATTCTTTGGAGGCCTCTTGCAGGGCTACTGTAACTGGATCTGTGCTAAGAAGGCATGCTTGGCTCAGAGCAAACTCTGCCTGACCATGTTAAAGCAAAATTGTTGGATGCTCCTTTACAACAGGACAGTCTCTTTGGTAATAAGGCTAAAGTGTTGAAGATGGAAGATAAAGCTAAATCTATGCAAACAAGTTCAATCCCTCCTGAACATGGGGGGGGGGGGGGGGGGGGGCTATTCAACCAGTATCAGAAGAGGAAAATGGACACAGTTTCTATTAAAGACTTTATTCCTGATACCCAGAAAAGACGCATCATGGTGTCCAATTCTGGACTTATCTACTCTAAAACACATTTCTGGACATTCCAAAATTCAAAATGCTGACTCAACAGTTACTACCTATGCTAGGCAAAGATGCCTGGTTGGAAACTCTAGATTTGAGAGGCTTACCTGCATATCCCAAGCAGGGAATCTTGTAGAAGCAGGCTTCTTGCACTACCAGTTCTCTGCACTGGCCTTTGGCTTATCTACTGCGCCCAGGGTCTTCACAAAGTGCCTGGCTCCAGTAATTGCATTTTGCAGGCAAAGAAATATTCAGATATATCCATATCTGGACAATTGTCTAATTCAGGCAGAAAACAAGGACATTCTTAAGCATCTGGCATTTGTAAGAAGGGTTCTAACTTATCTAGGGTACACCATAAACTAAAATCACAACTGGTACCCTCTCAAAATTACATTCCTGGGTGCAAGCTTGAATACAACTGCCCAGATGACTCGTCATATGCCAGAAAAGCAAATTAAATTGGTGACTGACTTCAAAACAGGTGGCCACAAAAACCCTATCCACAAGACAAATTCTGCAAGCCTTGGGGTTCATGGCCTCCTGTATTCTTCTAATTCCATATGCAAGACTGCATATGAGGTAACTTCAGTGGTACTTAGTTTATGGAGTCAACATTGTCATAGCCTGGAAACTGATTCCTATCATTACCTTGCCTGCAACTAGAGTTCCTATAGTGGGCAGAGGCCTGCCACCAAAACAAGGGACTGCCATTCACTCCACCCCCTGCCACCCAAACCCTAACTACAGACACATCAGACTATCCTTGTGGAGGGGGGGGGGCACATCTGGCAGGAAAGTGCATTCAGGCAAATGGAGCCCAAATCAATCAGTGATGCTAGCTGTACAGAATGCACTGACAGCCTTCAAGGACTACCTTCATCCCGGGCAACTACTGATAGACAACACCACAGTAATGTGGTACATGAACAAGTGTGGGGGGGTACACATTCTGACCCTGTTTGCAGAGTAGCCATGACATTGTGGAACACTGCCTTGACCTACCACATACAACTACAAGCTCAATTCCTGCCAGGAAAGCTAAATACTCTGGCAGAAGAACTAAGCAGAAATCTTAGACCCACACAAATGGAAACTAACCACAAGTGTTTTCAACATGTTGACACGCAAATGGGGAGCCCAGACATAGTTCTGGGGCGAGGCAAAAAGATCCATCAGTTGGACAAATTCTGCACAAGAATTAATAGCAAAAAAGCTTGGAAAGTGGAGAGCGGAGGCAGAGGGGGAAAAGCATAGACTTGATAGAGCATCCAAAGTTCTACCAAGTCAAACAGGACAAACCAAAAATGATTCTGATTGCTCCAGACTGGCCTCACCAGCACTTTTACCCACTCCTGCACAATGTCGCACCTTCCTCCATGGCACCTGCCTCTGACACCTTACCTACTGTCTCAGCAGAACTTCCAAATTCTGCGCACACAACTCCAAACTTTGAATCTTGCAATGTGGCTAATCAACTAATTTCACCCTTGCCATCCCTCAGCAAACTGCGTTGGGTGTCATTTTGGAGGCTAGAAGGCCTAGTACTAGAAAATCTTATGCTGACAAGAGAAGATTCTGTGCCTAGGACCAATCACAAGGAATAAGCACAGCAATGCCCAATATTCCTCATTCTGCAATACTAAACTGAGATGCTTCACAACGGCCTATTTTTTCTTCCATAAAAATCCATGACTCTGCCATTGCAATTCATTACAACACAGAACCTCCCCTCTTCTCTCATCCTCTGCTAAAGCAGTATCTCAGAGGGGCCAAAATTTAAGACCTCCCAGGAGAGCACCAACTCCTGCATGGGACCTCAAGTTTTGTTTGGGAAAAAAACTCTCCCACGTTTTGAGCAAACTGCTACTGCAGACCTAAAATTTCTCCCCTGGAAAACTGCTTTCCTTTTAGCAGTCACTTCAGCTAGAAGGATTTCAGAATTACAGGCTCGTATGGCAGTGGAGCCTTTCATTATTTTTCATCCGGACTGGGTGGCTCTAAGGAACAATCCATCTTTCATGCCTAAGGTGGTATCCGGTGTGGCTCTTAATCAGACCATTCATCTGCCAACTTTCTTTCCCAATCCACTGAACAAGGGTGAGTGGATTCTGCATTCATTGGATGTACACAGACAACTTGGATTTTACCTAAACAGGACAAAATCTCTAGGAAAATCTGAACTATTGGTGGCATTTGCTGCAGGGGCAGAGGGAACGGCCATTTCAAAGCAGACTAATTTCCAAATGGATAAGCCATTGTATTTGTTTCTGCTATATGCACTATGGTAAACCTAGCCCCAAGGGGAGCAGATCTCATTCCACCAGGGCAGCATCTACTTTTGCAGCCTTTCTCGGAGGGGTTCCTACCGGAGACATTCTAGAAGCTGCTACCTGGAACTCTTCATACATTCACCAAACATTACCATTTACCTCTCCTCTAAATCCAGAGCTGGCTTTTCCACTACTGTCCTCCAGGGCCTTACAGCTGCTCCTAATGCTGTATAAATCCATCCTCCCAACCATAGCTTTGGGACTCTACCCAAATGTAATGACTGCAGCAGTGAAACATGAACATAGTACAGTTGTGTACACTCTACATAAATGTAGATAGTGTTCACTGTTGCAGTCCTTGTGTGTGTACACGTACACACATACACACACACATATATATATATATATATATATATATATATATATATATATATATATATATATACATATATATACATATATATACATACACATGCATGCCCTAAGGCATTTATAAGCCTAGCCAGTGTGCGTTTGGCTTTCACCACCCATTTTAAATGAATTTTGCTATGCCCTTTTTCGAGGTTAGTATACTGTGCCTTTGTCTAACAGTGACACAAGTGATACCCAGGGTAAACCTATGATCTCCCATCCATTCCAAGATTCCTTTTGAAGAGAGTCAATGAGGGACTCTGCCTAACATGGACTGGGATTTTATTCCAGAGTGAAGGGAGCCTCTGGGTTATGAATCTGGCTCTCCAGCATGTCCTATTCATTTCAATGCTGAGGTTAAAATCTGTCTAGTGCGTTAGCTCGATGGGATTTGGATTTTCTAAGGTGCAGCATGTCCATTAATTCCGGGTTGGATATGGCTTTATACGTCCGGTACAGATCGCCTCTGAGCAGGCAGTATACCACTGAGTAGAGCTGGAGTTTAACCGGGCAGCATATGGCATCTGTTGGAGCCCTTTGATCGTCTTGGTGAGGTACTTCTTGGGTCTTTCCAGTTGCTGCAGGTGTCTGGTAAGGTACTTCCCAAAAGGGGCATTGTACTCAATTATGGGCCTGATGAGGGACGAGTAAAGAGGCACGATGACCTCTCCTGATCTAGATGTGAATCCCTTCATGATTGGGTGGGCTAAATAAAATGTTTTTCTAACCACTTTGGCCACGTGGTTTTCAAATGAGCGATTGCTATCAACTTGGGTCCCCAGGTCCTTAATTACTTCCGTACTTAATGGATTACCACCTATGTGGTAATTTGTGGGCACTTTGTTTTTGCCAAAGGGGATGACTATACACTTTTTGGCGTTTAGCTTGAGGCCATGGCTCTGGCACCAGTTGTCGGAGGCCCTTTCGTAGGATGCTTGTTGGCTGGAGAGTCAATTATGGCGCCTAGTTTGTAGTTAACTGAACTTGGTCAGCCACAGTCCTTCCATGTTGGCCTGTAACTCTGAGAAATGTATACTGAACAAGAGGTCCCAGGACTGAGCCTTGTGGGACGCCACTTGTAACTGGTTTGGAGTCTGACATGGCTCCAGCAATTCTAACCATGTGGGTTCTGTCCTTGAGCCAGTTTGCAACCCATCTAGTGACATAGGGGTTTATATTTAAGCTGGTGAGCTTATCTATAATGCCAGAGTGTGGTATTGTATCGAGGGCTTTTGCGAGGTCCAGGTAGGCTGTGTGGACCCACCTTCCCCTCGTCAATGGCCTTGGTGACTGTTTCAAAGAAATCTACCAAGTTTGAGGCAGGATCTGCCCTTAAAGCCGAACTGGGTAGGATCCAGTGTCTGTAGGTCCCCAATATCTTTATGAGGTCCATGATGATCCTTTCCATAGCTTTACAGACCAAGCTAGTCAGGCTTATGGGGCGAAAGTTTCCAGGATCCGTTGAGGCACCACCTTTGTGGAGAGGGATCACTGTTGCTGTATGCCACTCTTTGGGTACATATCCTGTAGTAAGGCTGAGATTGAACAGTAGTTTTATGTTTGGGTTTAGCTCTTCTTGCAGATGTCCTTCAAGGATGCATCTGCAGTCCTTACAAATGGGTTGTCCTGTCGTCAGGCAGCCCTTCGGTCGGCCGGATTCCAAAGTCTGGGTCTGGCTTCGGCTGGTGTCGCACTTCACCCGACATCACCGGCAGTTTTTCGGGTATAAAGGCATCAGCCGACGCCATTTTCCTCAGTCTTTCTTGCCGCGTGGCGCCCGAAGCAGAAGCTGTTCGCAAGTGCCGGTCGGTCAGATCCAGAGATTACTACTACCGAATACTACTTTGAAGACTTCTATAAAGCTAAGTACCCCGTTGGGGACTCTTTCTTGCCTCAGCCGATGTCAGAGAAAGTTAATTGTTTATCTTGTGGGAAACAAATACCTCATAAAGATTTCCACTCCTATTGCATACATTGTTTAGGCCCAGACCACGACGTAGCAGCTTGTCTAGCCTGTGCTTCTTTTAACCGGACGCTTAGACGTCTGTCGGACTTTGCTGAGCAGATTTTCGGCTCCGATTTTGCCTACATTATACCGTCGGATCCTCCGACTACGCAAATAACCAAAAAACGCAAAGAAAAGGACCGACACTCGCGGTCTGCGGTTTCGGCCGAAACCGCGGTTAAGCAAACCTAGAGTCTCTGTTTTGGCCGAAACCGAGCTAGCGGTTCTTTCTTCAGCCGATAACTTGCCTTCTACCGAGGCCTCTTCCAACCTGGTAAAAACGGCTTCTGAAATCCAACCTTCGGTTGCGGTTTCACAGGATTTATCAGACACCATTCCCCTGGATATCTCTACCCCTGCACGTGGAGCTGCTAGGCCTCCTCCAGCCATGTCTATTAAGGCCTTTGCCAGGGCTAAAGCAGCCAAAGCATCAAAATCTGTGCCTGCCAAGCCCCCCTCACAGGCCCAGCACCAGCTCCTATATGCTTTCTTTGGCTGAGGATCTCCTCTCTTTAATCCGTGGAGCCCAGCCTCATCCTGACAGGGCCTCTCTCCCTCCTCCAGAAAAAAGGCCTAGAGCAGAGCCCCCTGAGCCAGTATCCACAGATGATTCCTCTGATGACTCAGAACATACAGACCCTCCTGAGGCTTCTCCTTACGAAGACTCTGATGCTGAGGAGTCCATCCCTTCAGCCTCTCCTCCTGAGGAATTTTCCTTTGGGGAAACCTTACATGCTATGAGGGAACAATTTCTGTGGCAGGGCCAAGATTTCTCAGACTCTAGAAAAAGGCTTAGGACCTTCCTACATTTGCCACAGCATAGGCCTTTAGCTATACCTCCAGTTCTCCCTGATGCTTTTAATGATGCTTGCACTGCTCCTGATTCTTTACCTCCGGCCCCTGCTAAGCCCGATAGGTACTACAGGGTCCCGGACACTCATCACCACTTAGTCTCTGGATCCGCTAAAGGAGCCTTGTATATCTCCCAGGGTCCTAAAGCTGTAGCAGCTACTTCTTCTAAAAAAAACCCCTCCCCTCAAAGGGAATCCAGGTCCTTAGAGAGATGGGGTAAAAAAGTTTACACCTCTGCTACTTTGTCAGCTAGAGCTTTGAACTGCCAATTTCATATGCTTCAATATCAAGAGTTTTTGCTTGACCAGTTGACTAAAAAGCTGTCCTCTGAAGAATCCTTAGATAAAAAGTATGTTCAAGAAATGGTACGTAACATACAGCAGGTTAGTAACCATTCTTTAAAATGTGGCTATGATGCACTGGAGGCTTCCTTTAGATCAGCCATGACTGGCACAGTTATCAGGAGGCATGCATGGTTGAAAGAACAGGCATTACCAGAACACGTCAAATCTAAGCTTTTGGATGCACCTATGGACAAGGTCAACTTATTTGGTTCCCCTGCACAGCAGGTGCTAAAAAAGATGGAAGAGAAAGCAAAATCTGTGCAAACAGTGAAAGATTTCTTACAAGTTCAACCTCCAAGGTTTAGCAGGAACTGGCCCTCCAAGAATTGGTCCTTTCCGGACTCCTCTAAGGCACAAAGGCAGGAATAGGCGCTCTAGAGGCAGAAACCAATCCAGGGGTGCCTACAGGGGTCGCCAGTGGCAGGGTAACAACCGAGGCACAGATACAGCCACCACCACTACAACAACTCAATCACAGTGACTTGGCGGTGGCACCGCCTACCAGGGAACAACTAGAAGCACCCTTGGGCGGAAAGCTAACCTTATTTTCAAGAAACTGGCACTGCATTACAAGAGAAAAATGGATTTTGCAAACTATAGACCATGGTTACAGGTTCCATTTCCATACTCTACCAGGAAAGAGAGGAATGCCAAACCTTCCACCTACTCAAAGGACAGAAGCTCTAAAATATCTCAATTATTAAGAATGAGAGCTGTGGAAAAGGTACCATCTATGGAGCAAGGGAAGGGATTTTACTCCCAGACTCTTCCTGGTACCAAGAAAAGAAAACAAATGGAGGCCTATACTAGACCTGTCCGCTTTAAACACATTCCTCATTGTTCCAAAATTCAAAATGCTGACCTTACAGCAGCTTCTTCCCATGCTGGGCAAGGAGTCTTGGCTGGTAACTCTAGATCTCAAGGAGGCATACCTGCACGTCCCCATAAGACCAATTTGCAGAAGATACCTCAGATTTCTTGCAGGATCAGAGCATTATCAATTCTCAGCATTGCCCTTTGGCTTATCTACTGCGCCCAGAGTGTTCACGAAATGCCTGGCATCAGTAATCGCTCATTGCAGACTTCAGGGGATTCAAATCTATCCCTACCTGGACGACTGCCTGATACAAGCGGACAACAAAAACAAACTGACAGAAGACTTGTCATCTACCTGCTGCAAGCCCTGGGATATACAGTCAATACAAAAAAGTCAAGGCTGATTCCATCCCAAAAAATAGCTTTTCTGGGTGCAGAACTGGACACATCAAAACAAATGGCATTTCTAACTGCAGAAAAGAAAGAGCAACTACCTCTCTACTTCTTGGCTTTAACAAAGCAGAACCATCTAACTGCAAGAAAAGTGCTACAAGCTCTAGGCTTCATGGCATCCTGCATAATACTGGTCCCTCATGCCAGGCTGCATATGAGAAAGCTACAGTGTTACCTAAAGAATTTGTGGTCCCAGCACAAGCACAGCCTAGAAACCAAAATTCCAATGATACCATGCCTGAAGCAAGAGTTCCTATGGTGGGCTCAGGCCTGCCAATCAAACACAGGATTGCCCTTCTGCAAAAGTCAACCAAGACAAACCATCACGACAGATGCCTCAGACCTCGGTTGGGGGCACACATGATGGACAAGTGCATTCAAGGCCTATGGACTCAAGACCAGCTGCACCTGCACATAAATCTAAAAAATGTTGGCAGTAAAATTGGCAATCCAGGCATTCAGACCCTTTCTCCAAGAATGAGAGCTGTGGAAGTTGATAAGGACAGACAACACCACAGTTATGTGGTACATCAACAAACAGGGAGGCACACACTCATACCCTCTATGCCGGCTGGCACTGGACCTATGGGATGTGGCTCTAAGCTACAACATTCAGTTACAGGCAATTTATGTACCAGGGAAGGAGAACATTATAGCAGACATATTAAGCAGAACTACAACAGATGCCCACGAATGGATGCTGCATCCGGACATCTTCAAAACCATCACAAGAGAATGGGGATTACCACAAATAGACTTGTTTGCATCCCCACTCAATCACCAGTTGAAGAAATTCTGCACAAGGACTTACCACCCACTTGCTTGGAAGGTGGACTCCCTATCTTTCAGTTGGAAAAACCTGACAGCATACGCATTCCCACCACTTCCTTTGATGCACAAGGTGCTTCTGAAGATCAGAGGAACGTCCGAGGATCATTCTGATAGCCCCAGACTGGCCAAGGCAACATTGGTATCCACTGCTGAGGAGCATGTCCCGGGAACAAATATGGACACTGCCCCTGATCCCATTACTGCTAACAGAACAACTACAACATCCTGCATCCAAACCTAAAAACTCTGCAACTAACTGCCTGGAACATTACATAACTGCAATTAACCCAAATTTATCCCAAAGGGTTAAAGACATAATCATGGAGGCTCGTAGACCTTCAACAAGAAAGAATTATGCAGCAAAATGGAAAAGATATCTCATCTGGAGTACTGCAAAGGGGCAAGATGTGACACTGGTGAACATAGCCAACATCCTGGAGTACTTGGCGGAGCTCTTCCATACAGGCCTGTCCTACTCTTCCATCAAGATACATGCATCAGCTATTTCAGCAGAATACAGCTTGGATCCTCCTGTCTTCTCGCATCCTCTGCTCAGACAGTTTCTTAGAGGAATAAAAAATGTAAAACCTCCATTACCAGCATGGGACTTGAACTTTGTGCTAGAAAAACTGACTCTTCCTCCCTTCGAGCCAGCAGCAACAGCAGAATTACAATACTTATCCTGGAAGACTGCTTTCCTGCTGGCAATAACTTCAGCAAGAAGGGTCTCTGAACTACAGGCACTAATGGCAGTACAACCCTTCCTGATCTTCCATCAAGATAGTGTCCATGAGAACAAATGCTACGTTTATGCCTAAGGTGGTATCCAGAGTCTCTTTAAATCAGGCTATCCACCTTCCTACATTCTTCCCCAACCCACAGAACAGGGGAGAAAGGCTCTTGCATACCTTGGATGTACACAGACAATTACGCTACTACCTGGACAGGACAAAAAACAATAGAAAAACTGACCAGCTTCTGGTAGCATATGCAACAGGAAAGGAAGGAAAACCAATTTCTAAACAGACAATCTCCAAATGGATAGGAAATTGCATTAGATTTTGTTACTCTTACCATGGAAAGAAAACTCCAGAGAACATCAGGCCTCACTCCACAAGGGCTACTGCCACTACCACAGCTTTCTTACGAGGAGTGGCTACCAAGGACATTATAGAGGCTGCTACTTGGACCTCCGTGCATACATTTGCCAAGCATTACAACTTACCTCTATACTCTAGATCCCGTGCTGGTTTTGCCACTGCTGTTTTGCAAGGGATCCTAACTACACCATAATATCTTCTCATTTCCTCCTCCCCTAGTTTAGCTATGGTATTCTACCCATTTGTAAGGACTGCAGATGCATCCTTGAAGGACATAGTACAGTTTTGTACCTACCATAAATGTAGATGTCCGAGAGGAATGCATCTGCAGTCAGGATTACCCACCCTCCTTCCCCTCTGAGGTACTCCTAGGGTATTTGCCATTCTTCAGCTAGCTTGGGGGGATCTGTTATGGTGTATTTGTTTGTATATATGTACATACATGCTTATTTTGTGTGTTTGCGCTCTACTATTTGGAAACTGACATTTATCCAAATTTAGCCATCCAAGAGGGCACCTGGCATCTGGGGCAAGAAACACTGAGGAAAATGGCGTCGGCTGATGCCTTTATACCTGAAAAACTGCTGCAGTGACGTCAGGTGAAGTGCGACACCAGCCGAAGCCAGACCCAGACTTTGGAATCCGGCCGACCGAAGGGCTGCCTGACGACAGGACAACCCATTTGTAA